>NC_023752.2:54264909-54571350 GCF_000499845.2 Phaseolus vulgaris
CGACCCGGGCTTGCTTGGCTCGACATCGGCCTGGGCGGCTCGGCTCGACATCCACCCGGGATTGCTCGACTCGACATTAGCCCGGGCCCGCTCAGCTCGACATCGGCCCGGAACTACTCGTTTCGACATCGGTCCGGACCTGCTTGGCTCGACATCGGTCCGAGCCTGCTTGGCTCGACATTGGCCCAGGCCCGCTCGGCTCAATATCGGCCTTGGCCCGCTTGGCTCGACATCGGCCTAGACCCGCTCGGCTTTATATCAGCACTGGCCCGGTCGTTTGGATATTGGTCTGGGCCCGCTCGACTCGATATCGGACCCGAAAGACTCAGCTCAACATGGACTTGAACCGGCTTGAATAGACATTGGCATGGGCCAACTCGACTTGATATGGGCCCTGATCGACTTAATATCGGCCACTCAGCTCGACTTAGCACAAAGTTGACTTGACTCGACTTTGACCCATACCGACTCAATTCGACTTGCTCGAACGACTCAGCTCGTCGTGGACTTGGGCCGACTTTGCTCAACCTGGGTCTGGATTGTCTTGGCTTAACCTGGACCAGACCAAGTCAAAATCCAACCCAAAATGTAATTTGGATAATAAAAAAATGTATCTAGATTGGATTTAAAATCCAAAAATATGAATTTAAATTTGAAATAAATCTATTTAAATATATTAAAATTAATATGGATTAAATAATTATGTATTGAATTTTGTAATTTATATTTTTTCCCCACCCTTACCTACTTGTTTCCGTATCTTTGTTTTGCTGTATTACGAAACAGTTAGAAGTTATGTTTGTTTTGAGTTTTTTTTTAACAACATAAGTTTTTTTCAGTATTTAAAGACAGTTTAATAATATAGTAATTAAATTTTTATATTAAAAAAATTATATGTCTTTAAAGTAGACATGCAATTAAGAAATATATAATAAAGCTGTTGTGAATTAATTATTTTTTCGTTTTCATTTTTTATCAGATTAAATATATACATATATTAAATTATATAGCATATTTTTTATTATTGAAAAAAAATTAGTCATTTTTTAATTTATATTTTTTTATACAAATTAGTTTAAATAACTTAATACTTTTATTTAACTTTTTTTAATAATTAAATATAAATAACATTAAACACATTTTTTTTAAATAAAAAGGATTCAACTTAAACACTATATGTTGGAGATCCCACATCGACTAGAGATTAGAGCCTTTCATTGTACATAAGTGGGTGCAAACCTCAACCCTATGAGCCGGTTTTATGGGGTTGAGTTAGGCTTAAAGTCCACTTCGTAATATGGTATCAGAGCCATCTTCGAGCCTATCCTAACGAGTGTCACTCGCTATCGGACCACCCATAATATATAGTCGGTTTTATGGGGTTGAGTTAGGCTTAAAGTCCACTTCTTAATACTATATTTTACAAATTTTATGTTTTTATAAAAAAATTATTTTTTAATATATATATTTTTTTATAATTGTTTTTTTCAGTCAATTTTTTATTTTAATAAAAAAAGACTAATATAAATTAGATGTTTTGTTCATTTTAATTTGTGTTTCAATTGAAAGGTATTTTGGACTTAATAGAAGAAGAAGGTATGAAGTTATAGGAAGAATTTGGATTCCTTTTTTTTTCTTTTTAGTGTGTCTTGGACACATTAAAAAAATGGGAAAGTTGTATATTTGTTTTTAGATAGAAAAAAAGGTATATTCGGTTTTGGTATATCATCTGGAAAATGCAAATTTAGTGATATGTGTAACTTAATTTATTAATACTTATAAATTAAAATTTAATTAATAACTATAATAAAATAAATAACTTAAATATGTTTTTTTATTTTTATATCAAGAATAAAAAATCAATTTTATTCTTTAAATTATAAAAATAAATCAAATCTCAATTTTTAAAAAAAAGTTTAATTTAATGTAGTCTCAACTTTAAAAAATAATTCATTGATTTTTTTTAAAATAATTAATACATATACCTTGATATATTGTGACATAATGGCTGAGATATATCTGTTTTAATGAGAATAATTTAATAAAATGAACTATATTAAATGGTTTAAAAAAAATTAAAACTATATTAAATTTTTAAAAATTCTCAGAATTAAATTGATTTTTTGACTCTTAATATAAAAATCATAATTCTTAATATAAAAACTAAAATGATAATCTAAAACAATTTAACATATAAAAATAATAATAAGTTTAATTTTCAAATTTAAAACATTAATTAATTAATTAAAAATTACCTACAAAATTAAATGTATTTTTAAAATAATATATATATATATATATATATATATATTAAAATGAAAACATTTTATTTTAGAAAAACGACAACTTACCCACCATACTTTTCTCTGATATCTTTGTTTTGCCTGTTATTATGAAATAATTAGAATTTACGTTTAATTTTCTATATTAAAGGAGATATCTCAGGATATCCTAATTTTTTTTTATAAAATTTTTTTATGTTTGATAATTTTTTATACTAATTTTTATAAAAAAAGAAACCAATAACTCAATGCTTATAATTCATGCAGCAAAATAAAGCACAAAAAATTGCAAGAGTTCTACATTCATATTAATATAGTTTGTTTTAAGTTTGTTTTAAAAACTTTTTTTCTTTGAACAAGACATATTACACCGGTTGGATAGCGAACCTGTGTAATATGTGTCAAATATTTACAAAAATACCACCGCATTTTATTTATAGTTCTCATTTAACCTGCTTAATATGTCGTTGTAAAATACATAATTTGCACTAGTGATGTATGTCCTATTTTTCATTTTAATGACAATATGACCGAGGACAAGGTTGAATTTTTACTCTATTTTCACTCTAAGAAAAATGGAGTCAAGAGCAAATGTTGATTTCCTACTATATTTGCTTTGAAAATTATTACTTTCTAAAATTTCATCCAAAATCAATAAAGTTACAACTTTTAGATAACTCAAAAGCCCAACATAATCATAAATTATTCAAATACAACTTGCACTCTCATAAGCTCACATAACAATCCATGATAACTATAAGAAATTAATTTATTCTCACAAAAAGTTGTATTCAAATAGAATTTAAGATTCATAATTTAAGATACAAAAATCTATTCACTTAACAATATCTCAATGATATTGAATTCAAAGTACTCAAACAATAATTGTGACTCACTTTTAAATAGTTACATATTTTCAAAGAAAACAATAACCATTGCACAAAAATCAATATATAATCATCAAGTCAAATGATGAAAATGAAGACTGGCCCACCTTGAGTAGAACATGTGAATCGATTTTATGGGCCCGCCCCACATAAGGTTGAATCACATGCTTGCGTATTAGTCCGTATAAGAAATTTTTTAAAATTAATGAAAAATGAATTTTTAAATATAAATTTGGAAGAAATTTAATTATCTTTCCTATTTAGATCAATTAGGTAAATATTCTCATAATACATACGTAATAAGATATAAGTAAAAGTTCATAATGTATTTTTTCTTTAATTCTAGAATGTGTTTTTTCTTTAATTCTAAAATGTGAAATTTAAAATGTCAAGAATTAAAATTTCGAAATTAAAGAAATCGCAACCAGATCAATCGCTCGACTCGACATCGACTCAGGTGAGTTCGACTCGACATCGACATGGGCCTGTTCGGCTCAACACTGGCCTGGGTCCGCTCGGCTCGATATCGGCCTGGGCCCGCTCAGCTCAATATCGGCCTGGGCTCCCTCGGCCCGATATTGGCACATGCCCCCTCGGCTCAGTATCAGCGTTACCCCGCTCAGCTCGACATCGACCTCGTCCCGGATGAATTGACATCGGCCCGGGCCCGGGCCACTTGACATCGGTCCGGGCTCGAACGACTCAACATCAAAACGGGCTTCCGCGGCTCGACATCGACCTGGACGGCTAGGTTCAACATCGACTCGGGATTGCTAGGCTCGACATTCGACCGAGCTCGCTCAGCTCGACTTCGGACTAGGACTGCTCGGTTCGACATCGATCCGGACCCGCTTGGCTCGACATTGGCTCGGGCCTGCTTGGCTCAACATTGGCTCGGGCACGCTCAGCTCAATATCGGCCTTGGCCCGCTCGGCTCGACATTGGCCTGGGCCCGCTCGACTCTATATCAGCCTTGGCCTGGTTGTCTAGATATCGGCCCGGGCCCGCTCGACTCGATATCGAACTTGAAAGACTCAGATCGATATGGGCTTGGACCGGCTTGAATAGACATTGGGATGGGCCAACTCAGCTTGATATGGGCTCCGGTCGACTCGGGGCGACTTAATATCGGCCACTCAACTCGACTTGGCACATGGTTGACTCGGTTCGACTTTGGCCCATACCGACTCAATTCGACTTGGGCCCGAACGACTCAGCTCGTCATGGACTTGAGTCGACTTTGCTCAACCTGGATCTGAATTTTCAATTTTTCTTTTTTTATTAAAAAAAACTAATATAAATTAGATGTTTTGTTAATTTTAATTTATGTTTCAATTGAAAGGTATTTTTGGACTTAATAGAAAAAGAAGGTATGAAGTTATAGGAAGAATTTGTATTTTATAAACGTTGAATTCCTTTTTTTCTTTTTAGTGTGTCTTGGACACATTAAAAAAATGGGAAAGTTGTATATTTGTTTTTCGATAGAACAAAAGGTATATTCGGTTTTGGTATATCATCTGGAAAATGCAAATGTAGTGATATGTGTAACTTAATTTATTAATACTTATAAATTAAATTTTAATTAATAACTATAATAAAATAAATAACTTAAATATTTTTTTTATATCAAGAATAAAAAATCAATTTTATTCTTTAAATTTTTTTAAAAAATCTGATCTCAATTTTTTAAAAAAGTTTAATTTAATGTAGTCTCAACTTTACAAAATAATTCATTGATTTTTTTTAAAAATAATTAATACATATAATTTGATATATTGTGGCATAGATGCTGAGATATATCTGTTTTAATGAGAATAATTTAATAAAATGAACTACATTAAATGGTTTAAAAAAATTAAAACTATATTAAATTTATAAAATTTCTCAAAATTAAATTGATTTTTGACTCTTAATATAAAAAATAAAAATTCTTAATATAAAAACCAAAATGATAATCTAAAATAGTTTAACATATAAAAATAATAATAAGTTTAATTTTCAAATTTAAAACATTAATTAATTAATAAAAATTATCTACAAAATTAAATGTATTCTTAAAATAATATATATATTAAAATGAAAACATTTTTTTTTTAGAAAAACGACAACTGACCCACCATACTTTTGTCTGATATCTTTGTTTTGCCTGTGATTCCGAAATAATTAGAATTTCCGTTTAATTTTCTAAATTAAAGGAGATATCTCAGGCTATCCTAATTTTTATACTATTTTTTTTATATAATTTTTTTTGATTTAGATAGTTATTTATACTAATTTTAATTTTATAAAAAAGAAACCAATAACTCAACCATCGTGCTTATAATTCATGCTGCAAAATAAAGCACACAAATTTGCAAGAGTTCTACATTCATATTAATATAGTTTGTTTTAAGTTTGTTTTTTTATTAGCATATTAATTATATGTTTTTAAAATACACATGCAATTGATTTCGTACTTTTACCAATTGGTTTGCTCTAAGAAAATTAGAGCTATAATTAAAGTTTAACGTAATACATCAAATCAGGTGTCATAAAATGATATCTTTTTCCGAATTAAATTTATTTTAGATTAGGGTATCTGAAATGTAAAAACATAAACGATTCATTTTAGTTAAACATAAACGATTCATTAAATGTAAAAGTAAACTCTCTGAAAAACGATAAATGGAGGATACCAACAACATGAAAAGCTACTCATTAATTATGAGTTTTAACATAACACTTTCTTTCACCCAAGCTAAACAAACAATCTTATTTTTGAAAAAAAAAAAGATGACAACTTCAAAGCATAATCCACCATTTCTAACGTCTCATCTCCTTCTCAGGGCTAGTTTTTTATAATACTGAAAAGGAAGAGGAAGAAAAGAAAGTAAAAATAATGTCAGAAAAGTAAATGAAGGAGTAGAATTAACATGAATAATGAGATAAAAAAAAAAAGAAAGAAATCTCACTTCTCGCAATCGAAGTCCTTGGAAATGGAAAAATTCACATTAATATTACAAACTTTAGGAAGGTTATTGACCCTGCCAACATCAAAGTTAGGAATGTGAGAGGCTGCTTCCTTAAGGCACTTACATGCAGCAAGTTTTTCTTCTTTTGTGGGTGTTGAAACTATCAATTTATTCAACCCTTCGCAGCAAGGAGTTGGAGGAGTATTGGTTTTATCGGTGAGGAAATCTAAGCATGGCGTCACTAAGGATTTGGTTTCCTCACAAGTCAGGGCCTTTGGTGGTTCTGTGGCTGCAACTGTGAGGACTAACACAGCTACCAAACTCAAAAATGGTACATACAGACTCTTCATTTTTGCCACAATGGTTTATCTGTATCACTCACTGGTGCTTTTGATTTTGGATGGATGGAACACTGTGATAGTCTTACATTTATAGCCACATGCATGGTGCGTTCTGAGCTAAGTGGGGTTCCTATAGACTCTACAAAACAACGGCTAGAGTGACAAAGACTATTATTTATGATTATTAATCACTTCTTGTTCCTTTTCTTTTTCTTGTAGTATGGTCCATAAAATATGAAGAAATATAATTTCTTTCAACAGTTTTGATGTGTTATTGCGAATAGTTAGTGACTTTTTTTATCTCTTTCTTAGAGTATGCTCTACATACTCCTACAAAACAAGATTACAAATGATGTTTTGACAACCTGTGGAGTTGTATACAACTTTTGATGTGATGGATTTAGAATTAAATATATATAATAAAGGGTAAATTTGTAACTAAAAGATATGAAAAATATTAAAATAATAGTATTGGGAGTTGTAATGTGGTTGTATAAAAAATGTGTGTGGTCAATGTATCATTGTTTAACAATGTATACAAACAAGATAAAGAATCATTGTATTTTGTTTGTATCTCATTTTGCTTTATTGATTTTAGGATTTTAAAATTTATTGTTGTTTCTTTCTTTTCTCAACCCACGTTTTCTCTCTATATTCCTCTCTCTCCCAACTTCTCTTCTCTTCCTTCTCTCTTCATTTTCTTTCTCATACCTTATCTATTGAAAAATCTGATCACACCATGTTGCAGTAGAGAAGTCAGGATACATTTCTATCCGATTATATTTTAAATCAGAGTAAGTTAATTTTTACTCTAAAAATTATTTATTCTATGTTTTTCTCTATGATTTAGTCATCAATATTAGCGATGTCCATTGAGAAAAGTGTTTCTCTTAACTTGATTAAGCTCATACAAAAATTTGGTAATGTTTGGATAACTTTCTCTAGGTTCCTAAATTTTGGAGTGGTTCCCCCATTTGAGGTAGAATTTCCATCAGAATAAGGAATCTCAAGTAACGGAAGCAAACTTTAAATTTCAATAGTACCCAAGTTAGAAGATCTGAATGTGGAGGGGACGTGATTCCTAGTTTCAATTTCTATTGTAGGAATGTTATTTGATAAAATTGTTTGATTTTATGTTGTGTGAACATGTATAATTATTATATTTTGATAGTTTGGAAGTTAAATATTGTTTTTGATGTTGGAAAAGTTCTTGAATATTATGTGTTTGAATGATATGTATTATATATGAATGATGAAAATTGTATGAAATTGATGTAATACATTTGGGATAATGTATGAGTTATTGTTTGATGGTACATTAGGTATGAAAAACCTATATTTAACAGAGATCCTCTAGTTTCACTTATGATCTAATTCATATAGATTAAGATATCAATAGGTGAGAAACTGATTCTAGAGTTCATACACACTGAGTCCCGCTATAGACACTCGGTATTAGATGTTTGAACGTATCATGATCATTGATGTATGGATTAGATCTTAGTCTTTGTTAAAAGCATACTTAATGAGTTTTATAATTATAAATATTAAAAATTTTATGTTATGATATTAACTAATTAATTAAAAGTTATCTACATAAATGATTTTGTTTTTAAAATAATATATATATATATATATATATATATTTACTTTTGTCCGACCCATGTGAGTAAGGAGAAACCCCACCCCCTACTTGTTACCATTTCAGTTTTGCTTTTGTGATTCTTAAACCTTTAGAATTTATATTAGTTTTTCAGTTTTTTATCAGTATACGTTTCTTTTAAGTATTTTAAGTATATAATGATAGTTTGATAATGTAGTAATTAAAAATATATATTAAAAAGTTATATTTCTTTAAAGCATACATGCAATTAAGAAATATATAATAAAACGGTTGTGACATTAATTATTTTTTTCATTTTCATTTTTCATCTCATTAAATATATATACATACATTTAAATTAATTAAATTTTTAAGGGAAAATAAAAGTATAATTATAAAAAGAATATAATTTACTACCAATTTGTGAATGTAAAAAGTGAATAGTTTTTATGTAGATTAAAGATGTGACAAAAAAAATGGAAAAAAATATTTTATTTTTACTTAAAGTATACAAGGTCACTTTTATGATTTATGTATTTTTCAACATAGAGTTTGCAAATATGAATTTTTTATTATGTGCAAATCTTGCTATTTATTCATGTTTACTTAATATTTTTGCATACAAAGCTTTAAACAGATATAAGAGTTTTGTTAATTACATATTCAAACAACATTTATTCCAACAATTTCATTGTAACAACCCATAAATTACATTTAACTATTACAATACAAGTTCTATAGGTTTCTATAGAAGCTTAGAGTTTTTCAAAATATTCATATTAGAATATTATGACTTATACAAATATAAATTTTTACAATATAAGGTTCAAAACAACATCTTAAAGCCCTTCAGACCCTCTCAGCACGTGTATGATCATGTGTTCGTGTACGTGTTTCAGTCATAACAGTTCACAACACAACAAGAAAGTAAGGGTAAGCGGTTGTCAAATAAAATTTCAATATCAATTTCATCATTCATATATACCATACATGGATCTATTTTCAATAACAATCATTGGATTTCATTTCAATCCATATCACTTTGATTTCATTTCAATCACACTGACTACACTTGAATCCATCGTCTTCTGGAAAACTCCTTAAGTATGTCCCTACTAGAGACTAACATCTAATCCATACATAAAGGATTAGGATAAGTTCAAACATCTAATACCGAGTGTCTACCGCGGGACTGGGTGTGTATGAACTCTCTCATCAACTTCTCACCACCTGATATCTTAGTTTATATGACTTAGATCATCAGTGAAGCTAGAGACTCCCTGTTAAACATAGACTTTTCATACTTAATGTACCATCAAACAACAATTCATACATTATCCCAAATGTATGACATCAATTTCATAGAATTTTCATCATTCATATATAATACTTATCATTCAATCACATAATATTTCAAAATTCATAACATTCAAGAACCTTTCCAACATAAAAAAACAATATTTAATTTTCAAACTATCAAAATCTAATATTTATACATGTTCACACAACATAAAATCAAACAATTTTATCAAATAACATCCCTGCAAGAGAAATTGAAACTTGGGACCACTCCCCTTCCACATTCAGATCTTCTAGCTTAGGGGACTATTGAAAATTAAAGTTAGTTTCCCTTACCTTAATTGATCGCTTTCCAAGCAACATCTAGAATTTTTATCTCCTCAATTTGGATAAGCATCAAGATATAAGGGCGTAATGCAAGTTATCCAAACAAAACAAAAGTTCAATATATAGTAGAATAAGTTGAAAGGATTGCTCTTTTCAACTGACCCCACCAAGATTGATCACTAAATCATAGAGAAAAACAAAGAATAAAGGATCTTTAAAGTAAATATGAATTTACTCTGTTTGAAAATTTAACTCCTCAGTTATAGCATGACGTGATCAAATTTTGAAATAGATGAAGTATGAGAGAAATTGAAGAGAGAAGAAAGAGAGAAAGGATGAAAGGGTGAAAAGGAGGGGCGGCGATTCTGTTTCCTTTTTTTTTTTTTTTTTTTTTTTTACGGAGGGTTAGAATCTTCTTCAATGTTGTGTGTATTTATAACACCTTAATTATATTTGTTAAAATATAGATCATTGGTATAAAGAAAACAAATATAAGTTTGTTAAGATCATCATGCAAACATACAAACGTTTTTGTTTATATGAAGAATTAAATCAACAACTTATATTTTAACAAATAAAGAAAGGACAAAGTCAGATAAACTAAAATCTACTTAAGATTAAATTAAACACATAGATATGTTTATGTCTCAACATATCATTAAATTAGAATGTAAAATTTATGTTGAAACTAAATTTTATTTATTAATATGTTTAATATTTATGGACAGATTAATCATTATAAGAAAATTACTAAATAAATATTAATTTTGGAGACTAAAAATAATTAGTCACTATATTAACTAAATTAGTTAATAGTTTAGAAATTAAAGAAAATTATTGGTATTTGAAGTGATTTATATTATTAATAAATAGTTTCTAATCGGTATCTTATTTAGAAACTATTTATTAATAATAGGAACTACTTTATGTACTGATATTTTTGGACTCTCTAAAATAATATCTAATTTAGTTAATATAATAACTAATTATTTTTTGTCTATAAAATTAGTCTCTATTAAATTATTTTTTACTAATAATATTTTTGTTATATATATGCACACACTTGTAACACCCTTATCAGACATCAACCATAAACTATATAACATAAATTTTCATATAGCATTTACAAACCATAATATATTTAAAAAAAATACTTAAACATGAGAAAAGATATGAATAAGTATAATTTTTTTTTAAAAACATATAAACTAAATTTTTATTCTTTTTTAGATGTTACTCCTACACTCTATCTCCATATATTGTACAAATAACAAGTAAAAAAGTAAGCATGTTTATTATTGCACAAATGTTTATGTTTGACTGAAAATTTGTCGCTTTTTAAAATTTCACCAATAATTAATATAATAATTTACAACTTTTAGATAACTAAAAGGCCCACATAACTATAAATGACTCAAATATAACTTGCATTGTCATAAATCTTACAAATAATCCATGATATCTATAAGAAATTAACTTATTCTCATAAAAAATAATATTCAAAAACACAATTTAAAATCTTCATAATTTAGCACGCAAAGATATATTTAGAGTAACAATATCACAACGATATTGAATTCAAAGTACTCAAACAATTCTCACTCAATTTCAAATATTTACATATTTTCAAACAAAACATAAACTCCTACATAAAAATCAATATATTGTGATCAAGTTTATCATATATATATATATATATATATATATATTACCGGATAAAATCATTATTAGACTTAATTAGACTTAATTACAGGAATATAATCACTATTAATGAGTCTGTAATTAAGACTAATTATGGACGGTTGTGTACGGTTCTAATGTTATGATTATATATATGTATCATTGCTATAGATGAAAGACAGATTGAATAAAACAGAAAATATTCTTTCAATATATACTATGATCAAGTCACCTTACTTTCAGATAATCTAACCAAGGTATTGCCAAAATATAAATAGTTTCTTTTACTTCCTAAAGTTTTTTTTACTCTAAAACCAAAGCTCTAACTTTCTTATAACACAAGAAAGTTAAACTTGTACATAAAAGACACTACAAGAAAAAAAGGGTTTCAACGGAGGTTCTTTAGCAGAGGTTAATATAACCCGAGTAATGAATTTAATTAACCAAGGTTTTTTTTAGCGTTCATTACGTTCCAAAGGTTTATTCTAAAACCTCAGTAAAATAACAGAATTTTTTTTAATCTTCGTTAAGTTCTAAAAGTTTATTCTAAAACCTCTGCAAGATGACGGAGGTCTTTAACCTTCGTTAAGTTCCAAAGATTTGTTATAAAACTTTAACAAAATAATGGAGGTTCTATTTTAGCATTCATTAAGTTTCAAATATTTATTGTAAAACCTCAGCAAAATAACAAAAGTTTTTTTTAACCTTAGTTAAGTTCCAAAAGTTTATTCTAAAACCTCAGCAAAATAATGAAGGTTTTTAACATTCGTTAAGTTTCAAATATTTATTGTAAAAACTCAGCAAAATAAGAGAGGTTTTTTTCACCTTCATTAACTTTCAAAGGTTTATTCTAAAAGCTTAAAAAAATAATGGAAGTTTTTTAACATTCGTTAAGTTTCAAATATTTATTGTAAAACTTGAGTAAAATATTTTAGATTTTTTAAAAAGCAGTGTAATATGTACCAAAATTTGAATACAATATTAAAAAATATGTGCCCCAAAAGACACATATAACACTGGTTGGGACTCACAACCGGTGTTATATGTGCTCCAGAGTCACATACTAAAACCCTAAACCCATTACCAAAACGTTCAACATATAAAAAATAAAACCACAATTCAAAAAGTAAAATATAATACATTATATTTCAAACATAATACACTATAAAACACAGTACACAATGTCGAGGATCGATCACCCCTAGACTCATTACCAAGATGTTCAACAAATAACAATTACCCAATTTAAAACATAATAATTATATTCCCAATACAATATAATAAAAATAATTATCTATATAAATAACTGTATACCAAATAATAATTAAAATTAAAATTAAAATATATAAAAATAAAAAACTAACCTAGAGCGTAACGTGAACGGAGTTGTGGTGGCAATGTGGCGGCGACAAAGGCAACAACAACGACGAAGAAAACTTAGAGTAGTGCGAATGGGACGTGAGAGCGCGAGCCAAGAAAATAGGATAAAAACATATGTTACACCATTTATGAGTAATAATCGGTGTAATATATCTTTTTATTTATTTATTTTGAAATGACATATAACACTGGTTGCGTAGCCCAACTGGTGTTATATGTAATTTTTAAAACTTTAAAAACATTTTTTAATCTAGAAATTACATATAACACCGGTTCCTCTTTCCAACCGATGTTACATGTAGTGCCCAAAGCTAAATTTTTTTAAACTCTAGGAATGACATATAACACTAGTTGTATAGAGAAATCGGTGTTATATGTCATTTTTAAAAACTTTTATTTTGTTTTTTAATTTTGGAATGACATATAACACCGATTCCTCTGTCTAATCGGAGTTATATGTAATCCAAAAAATAAAAAAAATTTAATTTTTTTTTTCTTTGAACAAGACATATTACACCGGTTGGATAGCGAACCTGTGTAATATGTGCCAAATATTTACAAAAATACCACCGCATTTTTATTTATAGTTCTCATTTAACCTGCCTAATATGTCGTTGTAAAATACATAATTTGCATTAGTGATTTATGTCCTTTAATGACAATATGACCGAGGACAAGGTTGATTTTTTACTCTATTTTCACTCTAACAAAAATGGAGTCAAAAGCAAATGTTGATTTCCTACTATATTTGCTTTGAAAATTATTACTTTCTAAAATTTCATCCAAAATCAATAAAGTTACAACTTTTAGATAACTCAAAAGCCCAACATAATTATAAATTACTCAAATACAACTTGCACCCTCATAAGCTCACATAACAATCCATGATAACTATAAGAAATTAATTTATTCTCACAAAAAGTTGTATTCACAATAGAATTTAAGATCTTCATAATTTAAGATACCAAAATCTATTCACCTAACAATATCTCAATGATATTAAATTTCAAAGAAAACAATAACCATTGTACAAAAATCAATATATAATGATCAAGTCAAATGGTGAAAATGAAGACTGGCCCATCCTGAGTAGAACATGTGAATCGATTTTATGGGATCGCCCCACTTAAGGTTGAATCACATGCTTGCAGATTAGTCTGTATAAGAAATTTTTTTAAATTAATGAAAAATGAATTTTTAGATATAAATTTGGAAGAAATTTAATTCTCTTTACTATTTAGATCAATTAGGTAAATATTCTCATAATACATACTTAATAAGATATAAGTAAAAGTTCATAATGTATTTTTTCTTGAATTTTAGAATGTGTTTATTCTTTAATTCTAAAATGTGAAATTTAAAATGTCTAGAATTAAAATTTAGAAATTAAAGAAATCGCAACCAGATCAACCACTCGGCTCGACATCGACCCGGGCGCGTTCGACTCGATATCGACATGGGCTTGTTCGGCTCGACACCGGCCAGGGTCCGCTCGGCTCGATATCGGGCCGGGTCCGTTCGGCTCAACACCGGCCCGGTTCCGCTCGGCTCGACATCCGCCCGGGCCCGCTTAGCTCAATATCACCTTGGGCTAGCTCGACTCGATATTGGCACAAGCCCCCTCGGCTCAGTATCAGCCTTACCCTGCTCAGCTCGACTTTGGCCTCGTCCTAGAAGAATCAACATCGGCCCGGGCCCGGTCCACTTGACATCAGTCCGGGCTCGGACGACTCAACATCAACCCGGGCTTCCTCGGCTCGACATCGGCCTGGACGGCTCGATTCAACATCAACTCGGGATTGCTTGGCTCGACATTGGACCGAGCCCGCTCAGCTCGACTTCGGCCCAGGACTACTCGATTCGACATCGATCCAAACCTGCTTGGCTCGACATCGGCTCGGGCTTGCTTGGCTCAACATTGGCTCGGGCCCGCTCAGCTCAATATCGGCCTTGGCCCACTCGGCTCGACATTGGCCTGGGCCCGCTCGGCTCTATATCAGCCCTGGCCTGGTTTTCTAAATATCCACCCGGGCCCGCTCGACTCGATATCAGACCTGAAAGACTCAGATCGATATGGGCTTGGACCGGCTTGAATAGACATTGGGATGGGCAAACTCAGCTTGATATGGGCTTCGGCCGACTCGGGGCAACTTAATATCGGCCACTCAGCTCGACTTGGCACAGGGTTAACTCGGCTCGACTTTGGCCCAAAATGATTTGGCTCGACTTTGGCCCATACCGACTCAATTCGACTTTGGCCCGGACTTTGCTCAACCTGGATCCGAATTTTCAATTTTTTTTTTTATTAAAAAGAAACTAATATAAATTAGATGTTTTGTTAATTTTAATTTGTGTTTCAATTGAAAGGTATTTTTGGACTTAATAGAAAAAGAAGGTATGAAGTTATAGGAAGAATTTGTATTTTATAAACGTTGAATTCCTTTTTTTCTTTTTAGTGTGTCTTGGACACATTAAAAAAATGGGAAAGTTGTATATTTGTTTTTCGATAGAACAAAAGGTATATTTGGTTTTGGTATATCATCTGGAAAATGCAAATGTAGTAATATGTGTAACTTAATTTATTAATACTTATAAATTAAATTTTAATTAATAACTATAATAAAATAAATAACTTAAATATTTTTTTTAAATCAAGAATAAAAAATCAATTTTATTCTTTAAATTTTTTTAAAAAATCTGATCTCAATTTTTAAAAAAAGTTTAATTTAATGTAGTCTCAACTTTACAAAATAATTCATTGATTTTTTTTTAAAAATAATTAATACATATAATTTGATATATTGTGACATAATTGCTGAGATATATCTGTTTTAATGAGAATAATTTAATAAAATGAACTACAATAAATGGTTTAAAAAAAATTAAAACCATATTAAATTTTTAAAATTTTTCAGAATTAAATTGATTTTTGACTCTTAATATAAAAATCAAAATTCTTAATATAAAAACCAAAATGATAATCTAAAATACTTTAACATATAAAAATAATAATAAGTTTAATTTTCAAATTTAAAACATTAAATAATTAATAAAAATTATCTACAAAATTAAATGTATTTTTAAAATAATATATATATTAAAATGAAAACACTTTTTGTTTTAGAAAAACGACAACTGACCCCATACTTTTGTCTGATATCTTTGTTTTTCCTGTGATTCTGAAATAATTAGAATTTCCGTTTAATTTTCTAAATTAAAGGAGATATCTGAGGATATCCTAATTTTTATACTATTTTTATTATATAAATTTTTTTGATGTTAGATAGTTTTTTATACTAATTTTAATTTTATAAAAAAAAAACCAATAACTCAACCATCGTGCTTATAATTCATGCTGCAAAATAAAGCACACAAATTTGCAAGAGTTCTACATTTATATTAATATAGTTTGTTTTAAGTTTGTTTTTTTATTAGCATATTGTTTTTAAGTATTATTGATAGTTTAATAATATAATAATAAAAATATACATTAAAAATTATATGTCTTTAAAATACACATGCAATTAATAAATTTATATATAATAATTATATGTCTTTAAAATACACATGCAATTGATTTCGTACTTTTACCAATTGGTTTGCTCTAAGAAAATTAGAGCTATAATTAAAGTTTAACGTAATACATCAAATCAGGTGTCATAAAATGATATCTTTTTTCGAATTAAATTTATTTTGGATTAGGCTATCTGAAATGTAAAAACACAAACGATTCATCTTAGTTAAACATAAACGATTCATATTAATTAAATGTAAAGGTAAACTCTCTAAAAAACGATAAATGGAGGATACCAACAACATGAAAAGCTACTCATTAATTATGAGTTTTAACATAACACTTTCTTTCACGCAAGCTAGACAAACAATCTTATTTTTGAAAAAAAAAATGACAACTTCAAAGCATAATCCACCATTTCTAACGTCTCATCTCCTTCTCAGGGCTAGTTTTTTATAATACTGAAAAGGAAGAGGAAGAAAAGAAAGTAAAAATAATGTTAGAAAAGTAAATGAAGGAGTAAAATTAACATGAATAATGATATAAAAAAAGAAAGAAATCTCACTTCTCGCAATCGAAGTCCTTGGAGATGGGATAATTCACATTAATATTACAAACTTTAGGAAGGTTATTGACCCTGCCAAAATCAAAGTTAGGAATGTGAGAGGCTGCTTCCTTAAGGCACTTACATGCAGCAAGTTTTTCTTCTTTTGTGGGTGTTGAAACTATCAATTTATTCAACCCTTGGCAGCAAGGAGTTGGAGGAGTATTGGTTTTATCGGTGAGGAAATCTAAGCATGGTGTCACTAAAGATTTGGTTTCCTCACAAGTCAGGGCCTTTGGTGGCTCTGTGGCTGCAACTGTGAGGACTAACACAGCTACCAAACTCAAAAATGGTACATACACACTCTTCATTTTTGCCACAATGGTTTATCTGAATCACTCACTGGTGCTTTTGATTTTGGATGGATGGAACACTGTGATAATCTTACATTTATAGCCACATGCATGGTGCGTTCTGAGCTAAGTGGGGTTCCTATAGACTCTACAAAACAACGACTAGAGTGACAAAGCCTATTATTTATGATTATTAATCACTTCTTATTCCTTTTCTTTTTCTTGTAGTATGGTCCATAAAATATGAAGAAATATAATTTCTTTCGACAGTTTTGATGAGTTATTGCGAATAGTTAGTGACTTTTTTTATCTCTTTCTTGGAGTATGCTCTACATACTCCTACAAAACAAGATTACAAATGATGTTTTGACAACCTGTGGAGTTGTATACAACTTTTGATGTGACGGATTTAGAATTAAATATATATAATAAAGGGTAAATTTGTAACTAAAAGATATGAAAAATATTAAAATAATAGTATTGGGAGTTGTAATGTGGTTGTATAAAAAGTGTGTGTGGTCAATGTATCATTGTTTGACAATGTATACAAAAAAGATAAAGAATCATTGTATTTTGTTTGTATCTCATTTTGCTTTATTGATTTTAGGATTTTAAAATTTATTGTTGTTTCTTTCTTTTCTCAACCCACGTTTTCTCTCTATATTCCTCTCTCTCCCAACTTCTCTTCTCTTCCTTCTCTCTTTATTTTCTTTCTCATACCTCATCTATTGAAAAATCTGATCACACCATGTTGCAGTAGAGAAGTCAGGATACATTTCTATCCGATTATATTTTAAATCAGAGTAAGTTAATTTTTACTCTAAAGATTAATTATTCTATGTTTTTCTCTATGATTTAGTCATCAATCTTAGCGATGTCAATTGAGAAAAGTGTTTCTCTTAACTTGATTAAGCTCATACTAAAATTTTGTAATGTTTGGATAACTTTCTCTAGGTTCCTAAATTTTGGAGTGGTTCCCCCATTTGAGGTAGAATTTCCATCAGAATAAGGAATCTCAAGTAACGAAAGCAAACTTTAAATTTCAACAGTACCCAAGTTAGAAGATCTGAATGTGGAGGGGACGTGATTCCTAGTTTCAATTTCTATTACAGGATGTTATTTGATAAAATTGTTTGATTTTATGTTGTGTGAACATGTATAATTATTATATTTTGATAATTTGGAAGTTAAATATTATTTTTTATGTTGAAAAAGTTCTTGAATGTTATGTGTTTGAATGATATGTATTATATATGAATGATGAAAATTGTATGAAACTGATGTCATAGATTTGGGATAACGTTTGAGTTATTATTTGATGGTACATTAGGTATGAAAAACCTATATTTAACAGATATCCTCTAGTTTCACTTATGATCTAATTCAATTGGTGAGAAGCTGATGCTAGAGTTCATACAAATTGAGTCTCGCTATAGACACTCGGTATTAGATGTTTGAACGTATCATGATCCTTGATGTATGGATTAGATGTTAGTCTTTGTTAAGAGCATACTTAATGAGTTTTATAATTATAAATATTAAACTTTCATGTTATGATATTAACTAATTAATTAAAAATTATCTACATAAATGATTTTGTTTTTAAAATATATTAAAATAAAAACAAGTTTTTAAGAAAAAACTGACAACCAAGCCACCTTACTTTTGTCCGACCCCATGAGAGTAAGGGAAACCCCACCCTCTATTTGTTACCAATTCAGTTTTGCTTTTGTGATTCTTAAACATTTAGAATTTATATTAATTTTTCAGTTGTTTATCCGTATAAGTTTCTTTTAAGTATTTTAAGTATTTAATGATAGTTTGATAATGTAGTAATTTAAAATATATATTAAAAAGTTATATGTCTTTAAATCACACATGCAATTAAGAAATATATAATAAAATTGTTGTCACATTAATTATTTTTTCATTTTCATTTTTCATCACATTAAATATATATACATACATTTAAATTAATTAAATTTTTAAGGGAAAATAAAAGTATAATTAATAAAAGAATATAATTTACTACCAATTTGTGAATGTAAAAAGTGAATAGTTTTTATGTAGATTAAAAGATGTGACAAAAAAAAATGGAAAAAAATATTTTATTTTTAGAGTTTGTAAATATGGATTTTTTATTATGCGCAAATCTTGCTATTTATTTATGTTTACTTAATATTTTTGCATACAAAGCTTTAAACACATGAAAGAGTTTTGTTAATTACAAATTCAAACAACATTTATTCCAACAATTTCATTGTAACATCCCAGAAATTGCATTTAACTATTACAATAAAAGTTCTATATGTTTCTATAGAAGCTTAGAGTTTTTCAAAATATTCATATTAGAATATTATGACTTATACAAATATAAATATTTACAATATAAGGTTCAAAACAACATCTTAAAGCCCTTCATACCCTCTCAACACGTGTATGATCATGTGTTCGTGTACGTATTTCAGTCATAATAGTTCACAACACAACAAAAAAGTGGGTAAGCTAATGAAAAGAAATTCCACAACATACTTAATCCACGCAAAAATAAAAACACAATTAGACAAATCAATTATAAACATTTCTTTAACTGTTGTCATATAAAATTTCAATATCAATTTCATCATTCATATATATCATACATGGATCTATTTTCAATCACAATCATTGGATTTCATTTCAATCCATATCACTTTGATTTCATTTCAATCACACTTACTACACATGAATCCATTGTCTTCTGGAAGACTCCTTAAGTATGTCCCTACCAGAGACTAACATCTAATCCATACATAAATGATTAGGATAAGTTCAAACATCTAATACCGAGTGTCTATCGTGGGACTGGGTGCGTATGAACTCTGTCATCAGCTTCTCACCATCTAATATCTTATTCTATATGACTTAGATCATCAGTGAAGCTAGAGACTCTCTGTTAAGCATAGACTTTTCATACTTAATGTACCATCAAACAACAATTCATATATTATCCAAAACGTATGACATCAATTTCATACAATTTTCATCATTCATATATAATACTTATCATTCAATCACACAATATTTCAAAATTCATAACATTCAATAACCTTTCCAACATAAAAAACAATATTTAACTTTCAAACTATCAAAATCTAATATTTATACATGTTCACACAACATAAAATCAAACAATTTTGTCAAACAACATCCCTGCAAGAGAAATTGAAACTTGGGACCACTTCCCCTCTACATTCAGATCTTCTAGCTTAGGGTACTATTGAAAATTAAAGTTAATTTCCCTTACCTTATTTGATCGCTTTCCAAGCAACGTCTAGAATTTTATCTCCTCAATCTGGATAAGCTTCAAGATATAAGGGCCTAATGCAAGTTATCCAAACAAAACAAAAATTCAATATATAGTAGAATAAATTGAAAGGATTACTCTTTTCAACTGACTCCATCAAGATTGATCACTAAATCATAGAGAAAAACAAATAATAAGGAATCTTTAGAGTAAAGATGAACTTACTCTGTTTGAAAATCTGACTCCTCAGTTATAGCATGACGTGATCAGATTTTGGAATAAATGAAGTATGAGAGAAATTGAAGAGAGAAGAAAGAGAAAAAGGATGAAAGGGTGAAAAGGAAGGGCGACGATTTTGTTTCCTTGTTCTTTTTTTTTTATGGAAGGTTAATGTTGTCTGTATTTATAGCACCTTAGTTATGTTTGTTAAAAGATAGATCATTGATATAAAGAAAACAAATATAAGTTTGTTAAGATCATCATGCAAACATACCAACGTTTTTGTTTATATGAAAAACTAAATCAACAACTTATATTTCAACAAATAAAGAAAGGACAAAGTTAGATAAACTGAAATCTACTTAAGATTAAATTAAACACATAGTTATGTTTATGCCTCAACAAATCATTAAATTAGAATGTAAAATTTATGTTGAAAGTAAATTTTATTTTTTTATATGTTTAAAATTTATGGACAGATTAATCACTACAAGAAAATTACAAAATAAATATTAATTTTAGAGACTAAAAATAATTAGTCACTATATTACCTAATTTGATACTATTTTATTATTAAAAAAATTATTGGTATTTGAAGTGATTTATATTATTAATAAATAGTTTCTAATTGGTATTTTATTTAGAAACTATTAATTAATAATAGGAACTACTTTATATACCGATATTTTTTTAGTCTCTAAAATAATATCTAATTTAGTTAATATAATGACTAATCATTTTTTGTCTCTAAAATTAGTTACTATTAAATTATTTTCTACTAATAATTTATTTTATATATATATATATATATATATATATATATGTCAAAGGATATTCAACAAGTGAATTATGGTGACTAAATCTATATTAAGTTGCTTTGAGTTGGCTTCTGGGCTCAAAGTTAATTTTTCAAAGAATAGACTTGGAGGGGTGGGCATAAATCAATCTCAATTGCAACTATACTCGTCTCTTTTAAACTATGAAATAATGAAAGCTCATTTTAAGTATCTGGGATTGGAGGTGGCTAGTAATCATATAAGAGTGTGTTTTTGGGAAGATGTGATTGACAAGATCAGGAAGAGACTGGATAGGTAGAAGGGGAAGTTCTTATCTTTGGCTGCTAGAGTGTGTTTGTTTAGATTGGTTCTTTCTTCTATTCCTCTGTTCTATACGTCGTTTTTTAGAATACCATTGTTACTGGTTCTAAGTATAAAGAAAATTCAGAGAAAAGTCCTCTAGGGTTGGGGGAAGGAAGGGAAGAAAATAGCTTGGGTGGTTTGGGACAAAGTATGTGAGCCTAGAGAGGATGGTGGACTAGGTATAAAAGACATAAGGTTTTTTAATGATGCGTTGCTAGGCAAATGGATTTGGTGTCTACAATATGAAGAGGGTGGCTTATGGAAAGAGGTATTTGAATCAAAGTACAACAGTTGGAGGAAACTAAGAAGTGTTGGGAGTAATCCTAAGGATTCTATTTCGTGGAAGGATCTAAAGAAAGTTTGGGCGTCGGAGGAATGGGGGAATAACTTCGAGGATAACGTCACTTGGAGGCTTGGTGAGGGGAATCGAATTAAGTTTTGGAAAGATAACTAGCTAGGCAGCGAGGCCTTAGGCATAAAATTTCCGAGGTTGTTTTCTATTACCACTGATAATATTGCTACTGTGTCACAAGTAGGATTTTGTAATAATGACAATTGGCAATGAAAAGTGGCTTGGAGACGTATTTTGTTTGACTGGGAGGCAGAAGAAGAAAACCATCTTATGTATCTGTTAGATGACAAAGTCCCCTGTATTGGATCCGAGGACCTCTGGGTTTGGAAGGCAGGTGAAGATCAAACTTACACAGTTAGTTCGGCTTATAGATGTTTAAGGTTGAAAGAAGAGGGAGCCTTTAGATCATTCTATGAGGCTTTTTGGAGTTTTTAAGCGTTACCCTCAGGAATGACAACTTCCTAGAGAGTTGTAGTAGATAGGTTACCGACACTTGTTAACTTGAAGAAAAGAGGGGCAGTCTTGGAAAGCTTCACGTGTGTTATGTGCGGGGAGGAAGAGGAGACAAGGAACCATCTTTTTTTCAAATGTAATGTAGCTTGGAGGGTCTGATGCTTGTGTAGAAAGTGGGTTGGGGAGGACATAGTGTACCATTGGGATGCCAAATCCCATTTTCTTGTATAGGCATGACAGAAGACGCACAAATATTGGTGATGTTTGTGGATTGTTGTTGTTGGGAAAATTTGGAAACAAAGAAATCTCATCTTATTTAAGAATGGTAGAGTTGATTGCCCAGAGATATTTTCTTTAGCCCAACTCAAGGCATGGTCATGGCTTACAAGCAAGGTAAGTTTAACTTCTTTTACTTATGCCCAATGGTGCATAAACCCAAAGACTTGTTTAGTATCTATAAGATAGTAAGGGTGTTGTTGGGCAGTGTTTTTAGGAAGGTAAGGCTGTTTTTTTTTCTCTTTTGTATAGTTTTAGAAGTAGCATGGGACATGTATTTCTAACAATGGCCTTAGGTCAGTTTGGAGGGTTGTTTTTTGTTGTTTTTTGCAGGGCAGTATGTTAGAATATATGGCCTTAAACGAGAGGGGGGTGAATTGTTTAAGAGGGATTTTCGCAAACTTTGAAGGTATAATGAAAATCAATGCTGAATTACAGAGAAAAGAATCAAGAAAACAAATACCCAAAACTGTTTTAAGATGATATCAGAAAAACAATCGATTGTTTTGTCGAAATAATCGGTTGTTTTGTCGAAACAATCAGTTGTTTTGTCGAAACAATCGATTGTTTTTATCAGCAGTTAATAAAAACAACTTAAAACAAATATATGTGAGATCAGGAAAAGGAGAATCACACAAACAGATTTATATTGATTCACTCTTACACCAAGAGCTACATCCAGTCCCCAGAAACCACTGGGTAATCGACTATGCAATGAAAACCAGATTACACACATCACACACCAAAGTAGTGACCTTGAACCCCTCAAGAAAAACACTACCTTTGGCAAACCACACCAAGAATGTTGATCTTGAACACCTCAAGAACACACAACACTTCTTGGCAACACAACTACAAAAATACAGTAATCAAGGAAGAAGGGAATAGAATACACATGAGTATTACAAAGCTTAAAGTTCAGAATTACAACCCAATCATATTCCACACACTTAAGAATGATCCAAAGCTCTTTCAAATCTTGGAAAAACTATTTTGATAAACTCTTTCTCTTACATCAAGATTAGGAGCGTAAAAACCACCTTTATATAGACCAACTAAGTGGTCAAAAGCATTTAATAAAGGAGCCAAGTTAGTTAGGATCATTTAAAACATATTAAAATCACTTAACAGAATTTTGTTAAGGTTTTCAGGAACACAATCGATTGTTTTGTCGAAACAATCGATTGATTTGGTTTAACAGCAAAGTCAACCAAGTCAAACAGCTTTCAACCTTTTTAAAAAACTACTAAGGTAAAACAACCTATAATTTATAACACAAGCAATCATTAAATTAGAATGTAAATATTATATTGAAAGTAAATTTTATTTTCTTATATTTTAATATTTATATATAAGTATATATATATAAGGACATTCAAGAAGTGAAGTATCAATTTACACTTTTCAAAATACTCATATTGAGTATGTCCATCAAAGATTATTCTTTTATACAAATGAGTACATGCATATGTCGAGTGTGTAAGATATTCTCTCTAAGCTTCTCAAAATTGATGTCTTAATCTACATGACTCAAACTATGAGTGTAGCAAGGGAATCTCTGTTGTAACACAAATATCTTAACTTAATACATGACTCAAAGAATGGTTTAATATAATTCATATTTGTGGCCTCATATTCATACAACTTTTATCATTTCTGCAACATTTTTTCATATAATATAAATCATATAAATAAAACACAATTCAATCAAATAAACAAATCGATACTTTAGTTACTTTTATATTCAACATTCACATTCAATTAATTAAAGAGACAAAAGGAAAGAATGAAATAAATAAATAAACAGGTTTGAGCGAAATTCTAGTCAAAAGAAGGTTGAATTTATGTTCTATTTTTCACTTGAACGAAAATATGGACAATGACAATGTTGATTTTTTATTCTATTTTCATTCGAACGAAAATGGAACCAAAAGCAAATGTTGATTTTCTAATATATTTGCTTGAGTGAAATTTATCAGTTTTCAAAATTTCACCCCAAAATCAATAAAACAAGTTACAACTTTTAGATAACTCAAAAGGCCAACATAATTATAATATACTCGAATAGAACTTTCACTCTCGTAAAGCTCACAATTCAATCAATGATAACTATAAGAGATTAACTTATTCTCACAAAAAATCATATTCAAAACACAATTTAAAATCCTCGCAAAAATCTATTCACCATAACAATATCTCACTTATATTAAATTCAAAGTACTCAAACAATTCTCACTTAATTTCAAATATTTACATATTTTCAAACAAAAACACAAACCCCTACACAAAAATCAATATGTTATCAAGTATATGGAGGAAATTGTTGGATAGCTCGTCCCATCTTGCATATAAAATACGGGTTGATTTTATGAACCTGCTTCACATAAGACTTGGTCCACGGACAT
The DNA here is from genome assembly GCF_000499845.2 of Phaseolus vulgaris. NCBI lineage: Eukaryota > Viridiplantae > Streptophyta > Magnoliopsida > Fabales > Fabaceae > Phaseolus > Phaseolus vulgaris. The sequence continues at coordinate 54,290,201 of NC_023752.2, forward strand.
GTAAGTCATCTAACATAATTTTTTTAAAATTAATAAAAAATAAATTTTTAAATAATTTTGTTTTCGGTATTTAAATAAATTAGATAAATGATTTCACAATCTTATTCTTACAATATGTACAATAACATGTAGATATGGATATAGATAAAAATAAAAATAAAAATTCTTTAATTTCATATTGTAAAATTTAAAACTTTAAAGATTATAGAATTTGAAAGTTAGAATAACACGCAACTTTGTCCCATCACATGCGGGTCCAGAAGAAGCCCCCACCCCTACTTACTTCTATATCTTTGTTTTAACTTTGTGATTCTGAAACAGTTAAAATTTACGTTTCTTTTTGAGTTTTTTTTTTTTTTTATGAGCATAAGTTTGTTTTAAGTATTTAATGATAGTTTAGTAATTAAAAATATTCATTAAAAGATTACATGTCTTTAAAGTAAATGCAATTAAGAAATATATAATAAAACCGTTGTGACATTAATTATTTATTTTATTTCATTTTTCATCACATTAAATATATATACATACGTTTAAATTGATTAAATTTTAAGGGAAAATAAAAATATAATTAAAAAAATGAATATATTTCAGTACCAATTTGTGCAATTGAAAATTGTCACACCAAAATTATCCAAACACAATAGTTAAAGAATTAAAAATGGGATTTAGTTTCTTTTACTCATTGAAAGAATATTTGGACTGTATAGCATGATTTTCTCAAAGTTTTGGTTAACTTTTGAATATGTCTTCTTACTGCACTCGTCTATTTGTTTCAATATCGTTGAGAATTGATCTCCCTTCTACTTTTACTAATATTAGAGATTTAATTATTATTTTTAATACATTATGTAATAAACCAAACCAGGTTTTATAAAATGATAACTTATTTCGATTAAATTTATTTTGGATTAGGCTCGTGAACTTTAAACACAAGCGATTCATCTTAATTAAATGCAAAAATAAACTCTATGAAAAAAATATAAATGGAGGATACCAACACATGAAAAATTATTCATTTATTATCGGTTCTAACATAACTATTTCTTTCACGCAAGTTCAACAAACAATCTTATTTTGAACAAACAAAATGATAACTTCGAAGCATAATCCACCATTTCATCCGGGCTTGTTTTTTATAATTCTGAAAAAGAAAAAGCAATGTCAGAAAAATAAATGAATGAGTAGTATTAACATGAATGTAGAAAATAAAAATCTCACTTTTCGCAATCGAAGTCCTTGGAGATGGGATAATCGACATTAATTTTACAAACTTTAGGAAGGCTATTGGCTCTGTCAACATCTAGGTTAGGAATGTGAGAGGCTTCTCCCTTAAGGCACTTACATGCAGCGCATTTTTCTTCTTTTGTAGGTGTTGAAACTATCAATTTATTCAACCCTAGGCAGCAAGGAGTTGAAGGGGTACTAGTTTTCTTGGTGAGATAATCTAAGCATGGCGACATTAAGGATTTTGTTTGCTCACAATTCAGAGCCTTTGGTGGCTCTGTGGCTGCAAGTGTGAGGACTAACACAACTACCAAACTCAAAAATAGTACAAATGCACTCTTCATTTTTGCCACAATGGTTTATGTCAATCACTCACTGGTACTTTTGATTTTGGATGGATGGAACATTGTGAAAGTCTTACATTTATAGCCACATGCATGGTGCATTCAGAGCTTTCATCATGTGACCATTATTTATTACTATTAATCATTTTTTGTTTTTTTTTTTGTTTTTCTTGGAGTGCGGTCCACGAAATATGAAGAAATATAATTTCTTTCAACGGTTTTGATGTGTTATTGCAAATATTTAGTGACTTTTTTATCTCTTTCTTCGTTACAAGAAAATCATTAAATAGAAACTAATTTTAGAAATCAAAATAATTAGTTAGTATTTGATTAAATTAGAAATTATTTTATAAACTAAAAATTTAGTGGTATCTAAAGGAGTTTATTTCATAAACAAAAAAAAATATCGACATCTAAAGTGGTTTTGTTATTAATAAAAATTTATAAAATAGTTTCTAAATTGGTATCTGAATTAACTACTAAGATTTTAAATTACTAATATTTTAGATTGAGAATTAGTCTCTGTAACGTCACTTTTTTTTTTAAAATACAGAAAGAGCACCTGCACACATTCTTCTTCCTTATCTCCATCTCTCTCTCTCTCTCCATATTCTCTTCTCTCCTTCTCTCTTACTTTTCTCTCCCAATCTTCATCTATCTTAGAATTTTATCGGACCACGTTGTAGCTGGCGAGTTAAGGAACATTTCTACCCGATTAGATTTTCAAACAGAGTAAGTTTATTTTTGCTCTAAATATCCTTTGTTCTCTATTTTTCCTTAGGATTTAGTCATCAATCTTGGTGGGGTCAGTTGAGAAGTTTAATCCTCTCAACTTATTCTATTATATACTGAATTTTTGTTCTGTTTGGATAATTTGCATTAGGCCCGTAAATTTTTAAGTTTATCCAGACGGTGGGAAATAAAGTTCTAAAAGTTTCTTGGAAAGCAAACAATTGAGGTAAGGGAAGCTAAATTTAACTTTTAATAGCACCCTAGGATAGAAGATCTGAATGCGGAAGGGACGTGGTCCCAATATTCAATTTCTCTTGCAGGGATGTTGTGTGTTTATATATATTGGGTTTTTTGTTTATATATTATTTAAATTTGTGAAAATATTCGGTTTTGATGATTTAGTATTAAAATGTTATTTTTTTTACGTCAAATAGACTTTTGAATATTTTGGATCACTTTTTGAATGATATTGTATGATGAAATGGTATGGAATTGAATTCATACATTTGGGATAATGTATGGACTGATGTTTGTTGTGTATTAAGTATTGATGCCTATGTGGTAACAGAGATCTCTGAGCTTCACTGATGATCTAAGTCACATAGACTAAGATATCAGGTGGTGAGTAGCTGATGGGGGAGTTCATGCACACTGTGACATATGAGATGCACGGCTTGGGTTGTATTGAACTTACCCTGATCCTTTCTGTTGGATTCGCTGGTAATCTTTGGATCAGGTGTTAGTCTTTGGTAGGACTTACTTAATATGGATCTTCCGGAAGACGTTGTTTGTTGAGTATTCTGGATGTGTAGATCCATGTGAGATCTATGTGATTGTTTTATTGTTGAGATTTATGGAAAATTGAACAATTTGAGAAATTGATCATGTAATTTGGTTTTCTCTTTGGATTTAAGTGTGTATATTATAAAATTCTATTTTCACTAGCTTACCCTTGCTTTTCTTGCTGTGTTTGAACTGCGATGACTGTACTATGTACACGAGCAGATGACCATACAGGTGCAGGAGAGCCTTAGAGGTTTCAGAGTTTTATTTTGAGCTGTGGATATGTAAATATTTGTATTTCTATAAATCTCTAATCATGTATTAGGAATGTTTTGAAAAACTCCAAGTTTGTATTGAAATTGGTAGAACTTTTATTGTAATAGTTATATGTAAATTATGGGGTGTTACAGTCTTTAAAAGACTAATAGAGACTAATTTAGAATATAAAGTAGTTAGTAGCTAAAACCTTGGTAGCTAATGGTTAGATACTAATTTAGAAACTACTTTATAAATTTTTATTAATAAGAGAAATTACTTTAGATACCATTAATTGTTTTAGTTTATAAAATGATATCTAATTTAGTCAATATAGTAACTATTTATTTTAATATTTAGAATTAGTTTATATTCAATGATTTCTTGTAATGTATGCTCTGCACACTCTCACAAACACAAGATAAAGTATCATTATATTTTGTTTGTATCTCATTTTGCTTCCTTGATGTTAAAATTTATTGTTGTTTTATACTACATCATTTATTACTTTAGACAATATTGAATTAGATTACATATATATAATTGTTGTCTACACATTAAAAAAAAATATTTTACAAGTGTGGTTTAAGGATTACCAAAGATCACATTGATTATTTATACAACATTTTTTAAGTGTTGTCTTTAAAATATATGGATTAAACTATAAGACTATTTTCTAAAAGTGGTCACATATAATAAATATGATAGAGTACGTTTTTCAGGTCTTAGACATTTCAATCACAGTTTTCTGTTTTTAAAGGATAAACCACATTAAAAAGGTGTTTTAAAATAATAAAAAGGTGACTTTTAATTGTAGATATTTTAAACCATATATAATTAAGATTACCTTTAATATAAGTAACACTTCTAAAATGTGGTTACTTTTTTTTTATCGTCAAAAAAAGAATAATTAATGGAGGTATTTCAGGAATATCTCAACTCTTATCCAAGACACTACCAAAACACATACACACAAGTGATTCTAGACACCAATCTGAATAAGAGGAACAAGCTATTCTTACTATCGCTTTACCCATGATCAGATCCATTCCTAAAATGTGATTACTTTATCCCATATTTATGAAATTGTGAATATTTTAATGTACATTTAATTAATCCTTTGATAAAATTAAAAAAAAAAGTTATGCTTTTGAATTTGAAATATACAATACAGTTTACGTTATTTCGTATGTTCTAAATGTAAATCACAAGCTTTTTATTAGTCTACAAATCAAAATTAAATCTTGATTTTAAAATTAAAATCCAAATTAATAATAATAATTATTATAATAATAATAATCGTAATATGATAACAAGTTTTTTCTCATAATTATAAGTTTTATATTTACTCTTAATATATCCAAATACAATTGCCCAAATTAAATAATAAATAATTATCACATAAATATAAATTATAACACTTAAAAATTGTGGTCCTAACTATTATCATGTTTTAAACAATGGTTTTTAAATTTCTGTTAAAAATCATTACTTACTTTACAACCTACATTATTAACTAAATCATGTTTTTGTTGTAGTGTTAATTATTTAACTTCTCTTACTTATTATTTGAGAAATTTGTAAACGTTAAGAATTTTCTTTTTTTTACTTCTAAAACAATAAAGTAACATGGTTTTTTTTATTATTAATATAAACGCAAGTTCAAAATATTATTTTTTATTAGTTAAATTAAATTACATTATTATTTTTACAATCCTTACAATCCAGCGTCCATATGAGTGTTGTAAAAAGTGATTAATTTTTATGTAGATTAAAGATGTGACATAAAACATGTATTTTATTTTTACTTTAAGTATACAAAATCACTTGTATAGCTCATGATTTATGTATTTTTCTACATAAAATTGCAAATATGGATTTCTTATTATGTTCAAATCTTCCTATTGATTCATGTTTATTTAATATTTTTTACACCTTTTGCATACAAAGCTCTTAATAGAGATAAAGAGGTTTTGTTCATTACAAATTTCAAACATTTATTCCAGCAATTCCATATTCATCAATGTTCTCTGTATTTATACTACATTGGATTGGTATAAAGAAAACAAATATGAGTTTTTGAAGTGAAGAACGTCATGCAAACATATAAAACGTTTTTTTTTATATGAAAAACTAAATCAACAAATTATATTTCAACAAATAAAGAAAGAAAAAGTAAGAGAAATTGAAATCTACTTAAGATTAAATTAAACACAGATATGTTTGTCTCAAAAAATTAGTATTCAAATTAATTTTTTTTATCTTCAAAATTAGTTTTTATTTAATAATTTTTTATTATATATTATTTATTTATTTGTAATAGTGTAACATTCTAAAAAGACATCTAACTATTATAATACAAGTTCTACATGTTTCTATACAAGTTTAGAGTTTTTCAAAACATTCATAATACATGATTAGAGCTTATAGAAATACAAATATTTACAATATAAGGTTCAAAACTACTAAAGCCCTTCTGACCCTCCGACACCTGTATGATCATCTGCTCGTGTACGTAGTACAGTCATTGCAGTTCAAACACAACAAGAAAAACAAGGATAAGCTAATGAAATGAAATTTCATAACATATTTAATTCATGCAAGAAAAACAAACAATCAAACTAACCATTTATAAACATTTTTTTAAATGTTGTCATAAAAAATTTCAATACAAATTCCATCATTCATATAGACCACACAAGGATCTATTTTCAATCACAATGATTGAATTTCATTTCAATCCATAAAACTTTGATTTCAATCACACTAGTTACACATTAATCCATCGTCTTCCAGAGGACTCATTGAGTATGCCCCTACCAGAGACTAACATATAATCTAATTCATGCATCAAGGATCAGAGTAAGTTACAGCGGGACCTGGTGTGTATGAACTCCCTCATCAGCTTCTCATCACTTAGGGGTGGCAAAGCGGGCTAGCCCGCCCCGCGCTTGGCCTGCTCCGCCAAGTTATTGCGGGTTAGAATTCCTGACCCGCCCCGCATAAGAGTTGACCCGCGGGTTTGCGGGTCAGACCGCGTTTTTTTTTTTAAAATTAAATATATTTTTTTTTACATTTTGTTCTTAAAAAATTGTCAAATTAAACCTATATATTTGTTACTATCAAACCCAAATTTTTTTTCTTCCTTTTCAAACATAGTTAAACATCAAACATTAAGATAAATATCAAATATCACTATTCTTCCACTTCCAAAATATTAAACATACCTAATTCCAAAACATTAAACATTAACATTAATTCAAAAACATTAAACATAAACATTATTGACATTCTTCCATTTCAATAACATTGGATGTCGCCTTAGAAGAACTTTCATCCATTTTTTCATAATTATAATCTTTCCCGTCATCTGCACACATTAAAACAATGACATTTTTTTTCTTGCGGGTTAGCGGGCCAGCCCGCCTCGCTGCTGGCCCGCGCGGGCCGCAGGCTAATGCAGGTTGAAAAGGTTAGCCCACCCCGCGGCCCGGCCCGCATGGCCTGCCCCGCTTTTCCATCCCTATCATCACCTGATATCTTAGTCTACATGACTTAGATCATCAGTGGAGCTAGAGGATCTTTGTTAAACATAGGCTTTTCATACTTAATGTATCATCAAATAATAACTCATACATTATCCCAAATGTATGACATCAATTTCATACAATTTTTATCATTCATATATAATACATATCATTCAATCAGATAACATTCAAGAATCTTTCCAACATCAAAAGCAATATTTAACTTCCAATCAAAATCTAATATTTATACATGTTCACACAACATAAAATCAAACAATTTTATCAAATAACATCCTTGCAAGAGAAAATGAAACTTGTGACCACGTCCCTTCTACATTCAAATCTTCTAGCCTAGGGTACTATTGAAAGTTAAAGCTAGCTTCTCTTACCTGAAATTCCTTATTGTGATGAAATTCTACCTCAAAGAGGGGAACCACTCCAAAATTTATGAACTCTGTTTCAAAATCTGATCGGGTAGAAATGTTCCCTGACTCCTCAGCTACATCATGGCGTAATCAAATTTTGGAATATATGAGATATGAGAGAAAAATTGAAGAGAGAAGGGAGAGGGAGAGAAATTGGATGCGAGAAAGAGATAAGCAGCGTATGTGGGGGGGGGGGGGGTCGGTGTTACAAATACCCTTATAAGACATCAACCATTTTTTTTATCAACAAATGAATAAATAAATATGGATACTTCAGGGGTGAACCAACTATTATACAACTCACAAAATACTGTCAGCCAACAAAATACTAACTAAACTACTCTAAAACAAGAAACCCAAAACCAGAAACCAGCAAGTTAAAAAGCAAATCTAAATTGAATATAGGCAAATCAAAGGTTCAAGACACCAATCTGAATAAGAAAAACAAACAGATAGAATTTTAGATGAAATCCAAGACCAAACCTTCAATTGAGCCAAAGAGAAAGTCTTTAAATGATCCATCACTCCACCTTTAAAGATGACATTGTTCCTAACACACCAAATCTCACTAACCCCTCAATCCAGACATTCTCCAAGACCAAATTAACAAAAATTAGGTGCATTACATAGGTTATACTGCAAGATATGCAAATGAGGGTTAAAAGAATCACCCGACTTCAACCCTAACCACGCATAACAAAGACTCTATACTAACCAAGCGAAACGACAACCAAAAAGCAAATGAAAAGAAGTCTCCTCTTTTTCCCGCACAAGCTACACATGATATTTTCAACCACAATCCCACGTCTGACCAAATTAGCTTTGGTTGCAATCTTGTTTTCCAATACCCTATAAGCAACAAAATGGTCTGAAGGCAAAGCTTTAATCCTCCAAAAGGCCTTAAATAATTGGAGATGTTCCTCTTTAGAATCGCCCTCTGATAACATACCCCACTTAAAATGGGGGCATCCAGGTGAGGAGGTAGCCACACATGGGAAAAGTGAATCGAAAAAACCTTCCAACAACTATTTGTTTTCTTCGATAAGCTTCTCAAGAGAGCCTGTTGTTTCACTTGACAAAAGAACGTATAGATCCCCTAGAGATATAACCCTCACAAAACTAAACCCTCCCAAAAAGAAACTCTCATTCACTGCCTGAAGATTACAAGCTTTAGACAACCTCCCAACATAGTAGTTCTCCAGCCACATAGGGGATTCCACCTTGACAATGAAAGAGGTTATGTTTTCATCTGAAACTGAAGCCTTCAAAGGGGAATTCTCACACTCTTTCTTGACCACCTGATGGAAACCAAGTAGAGGAGGCGTCTCAAGCCCAAGCCCAAGCCCAAAGGATCACTAGGAGAATGGCTGAGCATTGGGTGAAGAGCATCATTTGATGACTCTTCTTGTAATTTCACTTGTATAGTTTATGAGGTGTGGATATTAAATAAAGAGTGTGAATATACAAAATCACATTGTCCATGTGACATAGGGGAGGGTGTAGAAGCACTTTAGGAAGTGCCGAAAATAGGAAGTTGGTCACACTTTCCTCATGACTAGATAGGCGCTGAATTTCATTTGTATTTGGAGGGAAATTTTGAATTTGTTTAGCTTTTCATTTCAGCCTCTTCTACTATAAATAGAGAGGCTAAGCTCTTGTAAATTCAGAATTTGTAATTGATGAAAAGAAACTCTACTCAAATTGAGAGAGAGCTTTGTGAGATTTGATCTCCTTCCTAGTCTCATCTTGTGTGCTTTTTGGAGGGCTACAAGTGGCGGCAACCATACACTCATCTTGGAGCTTTCATCACCAAGTGGCATGTTCCTCTCCAACTCCATTCCAACCGATCTTCATCCAACTAAGTTCTTCTTCCTTTTATCTCCATTTCCGTTTCCAATCGGCAGCTTAGTTTCTTGTGTTTTGTTCTTCAATTTCTACCGTTTATTCTTGTCCTATGTGTTGTTCTTAAGTTTCTAATCGGTGCTCTTTGTTCCTTTGTTGATTTCAATCGGTAGAATTCATTCTTGGTTTAATTCTGTTCGGTTTAAGCCATTTACATGTATTAATTGTGTTTCTACTTGTGTTCTTGTGTTGTTCTTGCTTTCCTATTCAATTCCGCCTTATATTTGTGTTTAAGGACAAGACACTCATGATTCTTATGAGTTTGACTCTTCATTTGGATGGCATTGTCCTCCATTGAATTGTCCTTAAGCCTCCTTAATGTGTTGTTTCTTGTCTAGTGTCAATCCAACTCATATCATATGGTATCTAGAGCTTAGGTTGTGTGCAAAAAATTTTTTGAGTTGCTGGACACTTTAATTCTGTTTTTATGTTAGTTGATTGTGTTTTTGCTTTATTTGAGTACTTGTTGCTGTTTTAATTGTTCTTAATTCATTTTGCTTGAGTCATTTTAATTTTTGAATTCATACATGTTTTGTCAAGTCATGTTTCTCCTAATATGTCAACAATTCTATGTAGTACTTTTCTTGTAATTTTAGTTGCTTGATTTTGTTTTCTTATTTTGAGTACAGTTTTGTGATTCTGTTTTTTTATCTTTTGGTGCATTTTATTTTTAGTTTTGAGTTCATGCTTGTGTATTAGATCTATACAAGTTCTTAAACATCAATTCTATTGTGTCTTTTGAAGTTCTTAATTCTGTTTTTCATTCCAGAATAGGTTTTCTCTGTTTTTCTTACAAACGTGTTGACTGTTTGGTTTATCAAAATTTCTGTGGTTGCTGGAAAATTCTGAAAATCTGGATTTAAGTAGTTTGAAGTGTTACAAAATAGTGAAAAAAAGAAGTACATCAAAATTCAATATACAAAAAAAAAAAATGATAAATGAAATAAGTACATAGTGTAGAATTCTGACGCTGAAAAAACGGTGATGCGGCAGTAATTTTAGAAAATTTATCACAATTAATTGGCTTACTTTTTTTGAGTGATTCCAGTGCCAATTTTTAGATAACATCTTGAATTTACATTGGTTTAATTTTCAGATTCCAGTTTGCATTATACAGTTCCAGTTAAATATTTTAAGTCACACACAGTTTTTATACAAATTCCAGTAGCACTGTTTTGGTTTTTCTCATCTATTCTAGTACTCTTCTTTAGGATTCTTTAGTGTGCTAGCCGTCATTGCGTGCCTTAATTTTCTTGCTTGTCTTTTATTTCATATTCTATTCCAGTTTTGTCATCTCTTTTAATTCTTTTTTGGTTTAGCTTATTTTGATTATACTTTTTCTTGCTTCCTCTAGTTTTGTGGTGAATTGTTCTTGAGTAAGTGTGGTTTGCTTTGGCATATTTCACTTGAAGCTCATCCAATCCACAAGAGAGGCTTGGTTAAGGACAAAAAAATTTCTTGGAGTGGTTTGAGTACATTCTTTTGGCCTTTTACAACAAGCTTTACTTTGCTTTATTTTTGCTAACAAGCTTCTTTAATTGTATGCTCTTTGTGTTTTGTGCTTTTTATTATCATGGCTAATCTTTCTAGTGGAGAATCACCTAAACCTCACTCACCTCAAAAGGCAGCTCTCATTGAAGACTTAAAGGATTCTAGACAATCAAATGCACAATATATTGAGGTGATAAGACAAATGGAGGCAAGGCTCCAAATCTTGGAGATGGCCCGTGAAGATGTTCATCAAAACCAAGAGAGAAGACATCATCATCATCATAGGCATTCTTCAAGGACTTCTCACAACTCTTATGGATATCATGAAGAAAACAGACGAAGGAGGCACCATAATCATGAAGAAAGGCGCCAACATGTGGCTACGCCTTATTTGTCTTATGTAAAATTACCTAGTTTTAGTGGTGAGGGAGATCCTAATGTATATTTGGGGTGGAAAGTCAAGGTTGATCAAATCTTTCATGTCCATGGGGTCTTAGATGAGCAAAGGGTTAGACTAGCTTCTTTAGAATTCTTAGACTATGCCATGCAATGGTGGCATCAAACTCTCATGGACATTGGGCTAAACAAGAGGCCGCCCGTGGTCTCTTGGAACGATTTAAAAGCTTGCTTGCGCGATAGATTTGTTCCTCCACACTTTAGGAAAGACCTATTGTTGAAACTCCAAAGGTTTCATCAAGGCACGCTTAGCGTGGATGATTATTTTAAAGAACTCGACACACTTTTAATTAAAGTTGATATGAATGAGAGTGAAGAAGCTAAAATGGCTAGATTTGTTAGTGGTCTTAGAAGGGACATCCAAGATGTGGTAGAGCTTCAATAATATTCTTCTTTACAAACTTTAGTTCACCTTGCTATCAAAGTCGAATCTCAAATTGCAAGGAAAAATGCTTTTAAAAATTCTTCTCATGATGGCTACTACCACTCTTCTTGAAAAAACAAAAATAAATCTTTTTCAAAGTTTCCTTCTAAAGACTCTACTTTCAAACCTAGAGATTCTAAGCCTTCTACTTCCACTTCCACGCCTAAATCACCAACTAAATAGTCTAGTAAGAAATGCTTTAAATGCTTAGGCTATGGCCATATTGCTTCTAATTGCCTTGCTAAATGAAATATGTATATGCATGATGGGGTGGTGGTTAGTGAGCATGATTCCGAAAACTCTAGACATTCCTCACCTTCTAGATCCCCAAGTGAGCAAGAGAGTGAAAGTCCACATGAAGGTGACCTATTAGTAGTAAGACGAATGGTTGGACAAGTTTTGAAACCCTTTGATGAAAGTCAAAGAGAAAATATTTTTCATACAAGATGTCTTATTAATGATAGGTTACATTCTTTAATTGTGGATGGGGAAAGTTGTGCTAATGTTGCAAGCACAAGAGTGGTAGATAAGCTTGGATTGTCTACTATTTTTCATGCAAAGCCCTACAAATTAAAATGGTTAAGTGAGGTAGGTGAGATCATAGTTAACAAACAAGTCCTTATTGCTTTTTCCATTGGTAAATATAAAGATGAGGTCTTGTGTGATGTTGTTCCAATGGAAGCCACACATATTCTTTTAGGTAGGCCATGGAAATTTGATAGAAAAGTTTTTCATGATGGCTTTACCAACAAAATTTCTTTTAACTTCCATGGACACAAGGTCATACTTAAGTCTCTCTCTCCAAAGGAAGTTCATGAGGACCAAGTTAAAATGAGAGAAAAGAGAGAGAAAGAACATGATAAAAAAAGTTCCAAGAGAAGCCTTCTTATGTCCACACAACAAGTCAAAAAGGTAATAGTTGCTCAAAAGCCTATCTTTTTAGCTATTCCTAGGATTATTGATTGTGAGTTGACTAAGGATAGTCCCACCTGTTTGGATAAATTGGTAAAGGAATATGAAGACGTGTTTCAAGATCCTCTTAAAGTTTTACCACCTCTAAGAGAGATTGAACGTCAAATCGACTTCATGTCGGGGTTTCTTTACCAAATCGTCCAGCATATAGGACCAATCCCAAAGAGGCCAAAGAGATTTAACAACAAGTTGAGGGTTTAATAGCTAAGGGGTGGGTACAAGATAGCATGAGCCCATGTGCTATGTCTGTCATACTTGTCCCTAAAAAAGATGGGACATGGAGGATGTGTACGGATTGTCGCGCTATAAATAATATTACCATCAAGTATAGGCATCCCATCCCTAGGTTAGACGACTTGTTGGATGAATTGTATGGGTCTATTAACTTTCTCTGTTTGATCTTAATCCTAATCTGAACAAGTTCTGGTTTTGTTAAAGTGCATTGGAAAAATGAATGTGTTCCCTTTGAAATCACATTGTTCTTTTTCTTCTCATACATTGTAAACCAGTTTATATTTGCAAAAATTTTATAACTTCAATTCATCCCTCCCTTCTTGAACTTAGACACTAATAGACCCAACAATGGATACTAGAGTTATAGAAGGAGGATCCTAATATTAATTGTGTATTTTTTAATTCTTAGTTGTTTCTCTTTATAAAGGTGAATAATCTTTATTTTGTCTTTATCTCTTATGATTCTAGTATTTATTGATTGATTCTTTCTCTCTTTAGCTAGACCTAACTGCTTGTATATATTTTAGAGTGTTTGTTTTGATCTAAATGGAATAATACTAGAGATATTCATATCATTTGTCTTCCCTTTTACTCTTTTGTTTATCTTGGTCCTCTTTTGTTCATTTTTATTCTATTTCATAATATAAACCATATTTAACTAAAAAAGGTATGCTTTCTAATTCAAAATGTAGAATACATTTTGCGTTATTTTTTATATTCCCAAATCTAAATCACAAGCTTTCATTGGTTTATAAATCAAAATTCAAACCAAACATTCATTTTAAAATCAAAATATAAATTAATAATAATAATAATAATAACAACAATAATAATATTAATAACAACAATAATTATAATATAAAAACAAAATTTATTTATTATAGTGGTTATATGTTTCATGTTTAGTCATGAAACCTTTATCCAAATGCAGTTGCCCTAATTAAATAATTGTGACATAAATGTAAATGACAACACTTAAAAAGCTATAATCCTAAAATGTGTTAACTATTATCATATTTTAAACAATAATTTTTAAAATGGTTTCTTATTGTATAGCCCACATAATTGTCTAAAATCATGATTTTTGGTAGTGTTAATTATTTAACTTGAGAAATTTGCAAACAATAAGCATTTAAATTATTTGTTTTTATTTCTAAAAGAATAAAAACAAGTGCAAAATAGTATTTTTAAGTTTATTAGTTAGATCAAGTGATTAATTTTTATGTAGAGGTGACATAAAACAACCCTTTTACATGGTCAAAGTGCTTAATTGATGGGGAAAAAAAATTAAAGTATAATGGTTTTCTTTGGAAAGAAAATTATTGTTTGCAATTTATTAAAAACAAATTATACCACAAATTCTCATTAAATTAGAATGTAAAATTTATATGGAAAGTAATTTTTTTTTCGTATATTTAAAATATATGTTTATTCTTACACAAATATTTATATAAGAAAAACAGAAACCAATTCAATAAAAAAAATCTCATTATTACAATATATCAATAAATATAAATATAAACTATAGATCCGTTTTATATATATATATATATATATATATATAAACGGATATTCAAAAGTGAAGTATTTACTTATGCTTTCTAAAAACTTATATTAAGTATGTCTAGCAAAGATTAATTGATACAAACAAATACTTATATTTATAAGCAAACCTATGAATATTGGATCTATGTAAATTCATTATAACCCAAGTAGCATACATATGCTGAGTGTGTAAGAATTTCTCCTTAAGTTTCTTACCACCTGCCATCTTGATCTACATGACTTAAACCATGAGTGAAGCAAGAAAATCTTTATTGTAACACAAATATTTTCACATATAATTCCAAATTTGTGACCTCATATATATTCACACATTTTTTAACATTTGAAAAACCTTTTTTCATATAATATAAATCACGTAAATAAAACTCAATTCAATCAAATAAACAAATTAATACTTTATTTACTTTTATATTTAACATTCACATTCAATCAATTAAATAGACAAAAAAAAAAGTTAAAAAAAAACTAATTTGGGCAAAAATCTAGCCAAAAGAAGGTTAAATTTATGTTTTTTTATTTTTCACTTAAGTGAAAATATGGTCGAGGACAAGGTTTATTTTTTACTCTATTTTCACTCAAACGAAAATGGAACCAAGAGTAATTGTTGATATCATGTTATATTTGCTTATGCTTGAGTGAAAATTTGTCGCTTTTTAAAATTTCACCAAAAATCAATATAATAATTTACAACTTTTAGATAACTAAAAATGCCTGCATAACTATAATTGACTCAAATACAACTTGCATTGTCATAAAGCTTACAAATCAATCCAATCCATGATAACTATAAGAAATTAACTTATTCCCATAAAAAATCATATTCAAAAACTCAATTTAAAATCTTCATAATTTAACATGCAAAGATATATTTAGCGTAACAATATCGCAATGATATTGAATTCAAAGTACTCCAACAGTTCTCACTCAATTTCAAATATTTACATATTTTCAAACAAAACATAAACCCCTACATAAAAATCAATATATTGTGATCATGCTTATCATATATATATATATATATATATATATATATATATATATTATGATCAAGTCACATTTACTTTCAGATAATCTAACCAAGGTACTACCAAAATATAAATAGTTTTCTTTACTTCCTAAAGTTTTTTTTACTCTAAAACCAAAGTTCTAACTTCTCTATAACACAGGAAAGTTAAACTTGTACATAAAAGATACTACAAGAAAAAAAAGGTTTTCAACCAAGGTTCTTTAGTGGAGGTTAATATAACCCAAGTAATGAATTTAATTAACCAAGGTTTTTTTAGCCTTCATTAAGTTCCAAAAGTTTATTCTAAAATCTCAATAAAATAATAGAGATTTTTTTAACCTTCGTTAAGTTTTAAAAGTTTATTCTAAAACCTCAGCAAAATAACGGAGGCCTTTTAACCTTCGTTAAGTTCCAAAGATTTGTTATAAAACTTTAACAAAATAATGGTGGTTCTATTTTAGCATTCATTAAGTTTCAAATATTTATTGTAAAACCTCAGCAAAATAACGAAAGCTTTTTTAACCTTCGTTAAGTTCCAAAAGTTTATTCTAAAACCTCAACAAAATAATGGAGGTTTTTAACATCGTTAAGTTTCAAATATTTATTGTAAAACCTCAACAAAATAACACAGAGGTTTTTTTCACCTTCATTAAGTTTCAAACGTTTATTCTAAAAGCTCAACAAAATAATGGAAGTTTTTTAACATTCGTTAATAAGTTTCAAATATTTATTGTAAAACTTGAGTAAAATATTTTAGATTTTTTAAAAACCAGTGTAATATGTACCAAAATTTGAATACAATATTAAAAAATATATGCTCCAAAAGGCACATATAACACTGGATGGGACTCACAACCGGTGTTATATGTGCTCCAAAGTCACATACTAAACTCTGAATCCTAAACCCAATACCAAAATCGTTCAACATATAAAAAATAAAACAACAATTCAAAAAGTAAATATCATACATTATATTTCAAACATAATACACTATAAAACACAATACACATTGTCGAGGGTCGATCACCCCTAGACTCAATACCAAGACGTTCAACAAATAACAATTACCCAATTTAAAACATAATAATTATATTCCCAATACAATATAATAAAGTAATTATCTATATAAATAATTGTATACCAAATAATAATTAAAATATATAAAAATAAAATACTAACCTAGAGCGTAACGTGAACGGAGTTGTGGCGGCAATGGAGGCAATGTGGCAGCGACAAAGGCAACGACAACGACGATAAGAGTGACAACAAAATAACAGAGAAGCGTGAACGGAAGAATCTCGTTCGATGTGGATGCTCTCATGACGAAGAGAAAAAAATAAGAGAGAAGCGGCAAGGGTAGCGATGGAGGCAACGACAGTGGCAGCAGCGTTGGAAGAAGCAAAAATGAACTTTTTGTTGGGTCTATTAATGTCTAAGTTCAAGAGGGGAGGGGTGAATTGAACATATAAAATTTTTGCAACCACAAACTGTTTTTAGTATATCAGGGGTAAAAGAACAGATTGATTTTAGAATGAACAGATTGATTTTTACAAAACAGTCTAACACAAACAGAACTGCACCAGATTGGGATTAAGATCAGATAGTGAAAAATAGCTAAATCAGATTGGTTCACTTTTAACAGTATTGAAGAACACACACTATGCCTAAAGAACAAACCAATTTATTCAACACAAAGCTTTATAGACAATGAATCTGTTACATGATTTTTATGAAGAAACCTGTTGGTTCTTAATTCAATTACAAACTTATATTCAGAAGCTTTGTTTATGATTAGAGATTTTTTTCCAGATTAAGAGGAACAGTTTTTATTAAATCCAGAATTAACAGATTTGATTTCAAATGAACAGATTTCGTTATTGACAGAATTAAGCAAAACCAGAAACAAATGCAGGGATGAGAAGAGAAAGACAAGAGAGTTTTTATACTGGTTCACTCATCAAGAGCTACGTCCAGTTCACCTTACTCCAAGGTGGAATCCACTAAAACAGATACAAACAATTACAGCATACACAGCAGGTCTTGAACCCTTCAAGAACTTCAACAAACACTGCTGAAAAACACTATTCCAGCATACCTTGCACTCCAAGAAACCCTATCTAGAGTGACTAACACTTATACCTATTACAAGAATGAGTAAGGGAAAGATTACACCTGAAATGGTGTTGCAAGAACATAAACCAGTTGTTCTATTTGCTCCAAGACAGTACCAACACCTTCATCCAGCACAAGGTTCTTCAAGAACAAGCTCACATGTATTTCTATTTTGCAAAACCTTTTCAATTCTCTTTGTCACACATGAAATGTTTTATCTCTGTCAAAACTGTGATTGTTCAGCATCCCTTCACGTGAGAAGGGCATTTTATTTTATAGAGAACAGTTTCTAACCACTTTTCAAAAAACAGTTTCAGAGCAGTTATAAGAACAACAGATTGATTCTAAAAACAACAGGTTAAATGTTAACAAAACTGCCAACTTAGCTTAACTGAAATAACAGACTGAGCTTTACCTTTGGTGCCCTAACAGAATTTCGAAAAGCCTTTAATAGAGCATAAATAAACTGATTGGTTCTCAATAAAACAGATTTACTTTTGTACTGAATCAAACCTTTTAAGAAAACTTTAAAAAGCTTTTTCAAAACCATTTAACCACATCATGAGCTTGATCTTACTACCTTGATTTGGCATCTAAGATGGGTCATGCAGCAAAAGGCAACCTTGAAAATACACAAACCTAAAATACAGAATTCATCTAAGACACATTGCAACCTTCAAAGCAAACTAGCTAAAGACTACATCAAACACACCAATGCAAGGTAGAAATGAGCTTCATCCATCTCCAACACTTTTGAGCAAGAAAACTTAGAGTAGCGCGAATGGAAAGTGAGGGCGCGAGCCAAGAAAATAGGGTAAAAACATATGTTATACCGTTTATGAGTTATAATCGGTGTAATATATATTTTTATTTACTTAAAATTTATTTATTTATTTTGATATGACTTATAACACTGGTTGTGTAGCCCAATTGGTGTTATATGTAATTTTTAAAACTTTAAAAACATTTTTTTAATATAGAAATTACATATAACACTGGTTCCTCTTTCCAACCGATGTTACATGTGTTTTCCAAAGCTAAATTTTTCAAAAAAAATTAAACTCTGGGAATGACATATTACACTGGTTGTATAGAGGAACCAGTGTTATATGTCATTTTTAAAATCTTCTATTTTTTTTTTAATTTGAAAATGACATATAACATTGATTCCTCTGTCTAATCGGGGTTATATGTAATCCCAAAGAAAAAAAATGTTAAAAACTTTTTTTTCTTTGAAGAGGACATATTACACCGGTTGGATAGCCGAACCTGTGTAATATGTGCCAAATATTTACAAAAATATCACCGTATTTTATTTATAGTTCTCATTTAACCTGCCTAATATGTCGTTGTAAAATACATAATTTGCACTAGTGATTTATGTTCTATTTTTCACTTTAGTGAAAATATGACCGAGGACAAGGTTGATTTTTTACTCTATTTTCACTCTAACAAAAATGGAGTCAAGAGGAAATGTTGATTTCCTACTATATTTGTTTTGAAAATTATTACTTTCTAAAATTTCACCCAAAATCAATAAAGTTACAATTTTTAGATAACTCAAAATGCCAACATAATTATAAATTACTCAAATACAACTTGTACTCTCATAAAGCTCACAAAACAATCCATGATAACTATGAGAAATTAATTTATTCTCACAAAAAATTGTATTCAAAATAGAATTTAAAATCTTTATAATTTAAGATACAAAAATCTATTCACCTAACAATATCCCAATGATATTGAATTCAAAGTACTCAAACAATTGTCACTTAAATTTAAATATTTACATATTTTCAAAGAAAACAATAACCACTGCACAAAAATCAATATATTATGATTGAGTCAAATGATGAAAATGAAGACTGGCCCACCATGAGTATAACATGTGAATCGATTTTATGGGCCCGCCCCACATAAGGGTTGGATCACATTCTTGCGGGTTAGTCCGTAGAAGAAATTTTTTAAAATTAATGAAAAATATTTTTTTAAATATAAATTTGGAAGAAATTTAATTCTTTTTCCTATTTAGATCAATTAGGTAAATATTCTCATAATATTATTCTCATGACAGATACGTCATAAGATAAAAGTTAAAAAAAAAAATTCTTTAATTCTAGAATGTGTTTTTTCTTTAATTCTAAAATGTGTTTTTTCTTTAATTCTAAAATGTGAAATTTAAAATTTCCAAAATTAAAATTTGGAAGTTAAAGAAATCGCAACTAGATCAACCGCTCGGATCCACATCGGCCCATGCCCGTTCGCTCGACATCGACCTGGGCTCGTTCGGCTCGAGATCGATCCGGAACCGTTCAACTCAACATCGGCCCACGTCCGCTCGGCTCAACATGGGTTCGGGTCCGCTCAGCTCGACATCGGCCCATGTCTGCTCAGCTCAATATCGGCTTGGGCTCGCTCGGCTCGATATTGGCACAGGCCCCCCGGCTCAGTATCAACCTTACCCTGCTCAGCTCGACATGAGCCTAGTTCTGGACGAATCGACATCGACCCGAGATCGGACGACTCAACATCAACCCGGGCTTGCTCGACTCGACATCGGCCCGGGCGGCTTGGCTCGATATAGACTCGGGATTGCTCGACTCAACATTGGACCGGGCCCACTCATCTCGACTTCGGCCCGAGCCTACTTGGTTTGACATTGGCTCAGGCCCGCTCGGCTCGAAAACAGCTTGGACCCGCTCGGCTCTATATCAGCCCTGGCCCGGTCGTCTGGATATCGGTCTGGGCCTGCTCGACTCGATATCGGACCTGAAAGACTCAACTCAACATGGACTTGAACTAGCTTGAATAGACATTGGCATGGGCCAACTCAGCTTGATATGGGACCCGACCGACTCGGGTGGACTTAATATCGGCCACTGATAAGGGCCTAATTTCAGTAATATTTCATATTAAAATATAGACACTATGAGGATTTATTGCTAATTTACATATAAAATAATCCATAATTTATGAATTTATACCTTTTTACATTTTTATGAGGTTTATTTGAATAAGAGCATTTTATTCCCAAATTTGATGTTAATTGCAGATTTCTTGGGAAGATTGAAGATTTGGAATAAAGGAGAATAATTTGAGCTAAAAAGATGAAGTCGGAAGATCCCAGAATGGAAAAAGATGCAAAGAAAGATTAGGCTTTTTTTTATGTTTTATCATTTAGCCCATTAGCGCGACACAAGAAGCAACCTAACCCTAGAAAACTAGGAAAAATAGAGGGCTAGAGGCTCAACCCTAGTGTGTCAGATTGAGAGGAAAACACCATAGAGTGAATTGTAACTCAATTGGGAGAATGGAATGTGCTAGAAGTATGCGTAGCTAATTCTACCCTTTGGGATTGAGAGTAATCTGCTCAAACTCTTATGTATTGAGGTGATATCTTATATATTAATATTCCGTTCTTGATTGATTATTGGTATTTTTGTTTTACTTTTAACTTTCCGTGACAAATTGAGAATCTTAAATCTAACCGAGAGGTATTTTTAGGGTTTGGACCTAAACATCAATACTTATCATATTTGAGTGCTAGGGATAGACTTGAAATGTTAATTGCCATTAACGTGTCTGAGTGTGATTCTAAGATGTTTTTATAAATATGCGAGGGATTGATATTTAGGAAACATTCTTAAGGATTTTATATGCGAGAGATCTATAAATGATTTTTTTACGAGCATCAATTTCAATCAAAGAACTCAATATTAACATGCTAAATGAGAGTGGGAGAGATGAAACCTAATCCCTATTTTTCCAATTGAAGCAACTAATTTTTTGTTTGTTTTCTTATTGATCAGTGCCAACGCAATCCGTTCTAAACTCTTTTTATTGTTATGTTGTTATATTTAGCGAATATTGTACTTTATAATTTAGTGTTCCTTAGGGGATCGATATCTGTCCTTAGGGACAATTATTACTTCTGACAAAAGCGGCGTACTTGCCGTAAAAAGTGATCAAGTTTTGGCGCCGTTGTCGGGGAACAGGTTTGATTTGTTGAGTATAATTTCCTAAATATTGTGAATATACTAACTATTTTTTTTTATGTGAATAAATTTTTTAGTTTTTTTTTTTTTAGATTTGAATATTTTTTGTAAAGATTTTGTTTTTTTTAATGTGAATATGTTTGTTTGTTTTTGTTTAAAACTGTTATTTTTATGTTAATATTTTTTCTTTTAAGTTTTTTTTTATTTGTTTACTTTATTTATTTTGTTTTGATTTTGTTTTTTTATATTTTATTTTATTCTTTACTTTTTTATTTTTATATTGTTTACGTAGTTTTTTTTACTGTAATTATTTTATTTCATTTTTGTTTTTATTCTTATTTTTATTTGGATTTTGTTTTATCATATTTTATTTTTGCGTTTATCTTAAGTTGTTTATTTAGAGTTTATGTAGTTTTTATTTATTTATTATTTATTACTATTAGTTTCTGTTTTATTTTTGTTTATTTTTATTTTATTTTATTTATTTTTCTTAATAGTTATTTATTTTATTTTATTTTATTTTTAGTTTTATTATTTTCTTTGATTTCATTCTTAGTTTTTATTTTACGCAAGTTTTTTTTTCTATCTATATATTCTGTTTTAGTTTTCTTAGTTAGTTAATTATTTAATTTTTTTAATTTTCTTATTTTGTATTTTTTTTATTTTTTATATATTATTCTTGTTTTATTTATTTTATTTTTCTCTTTGTTAAAAATTATAGTTTTATTATTTTATTTAGTTTTTAGTTTTTATTTAAGTAAGTTTTTGTTTCTTTTATTTTATTTTATTTTCTGTTTTTCATTTACTATTTATTTCTCTTTCTTTTGTTATTTTAAATTTTCTGTTTTTCTTTATTTCATTTAAAAATAAATAAACTATTTGTTTGTTATACTAATCTTTGCTTGAGTTGTCTTATGATAATAAGACAACAAGTTTTTATAGATTGAGCAATTGAGAAGACAACCCGGAAGAATAGAAGTTAAAAATAAAGAAAAGAGAAACAAGGAGAAGTTAGAAAAGACTTAGAGATGATGATGATTGTACCTATCACCAGTTGAGAGATAACATATGGTTTTAAAAATAAAGTGGCTAGAAAATTCTGTCTAGCCAATCACTCCTATCAAATAAGCCAACCATGGAAAATTTCAAGGGAAACCCAACCTATGTTATGTATTTTGACCTGGGGACAGGTTCTATTATTTAGGGGGCAAATCCAGCAAATGAAGCAAGATTGTAGATAAAGATTTTCACAAAAAGCTGGATGACTTCTTGAGAAGAGAGGATTGAACAAAAATATGGTTTTATCTTTCTAATTCTAATTTTTTTTCAGTTATTTGAATTTTGTCTTATTTTATTTTTCGGTTATTTTGTTTTCTGTTTATTTGCTTATTTGTTTAGTTTGTTTTAATTGCTTATTTTGTATTTTGAATAAATTTGTTGTTTTTGTTAGTTGTTAGTTTTAGGTTTTGAATTATCTTTCTTGAATAAATTTCAATTTTAATTTGTTTATTTTCTAGTTTATTTTTTCAAATAAAAAAGAACTAGAATATTAATTTTGAATTGTGGAAAAAAGAATTTGTGTTTAAATATTAGATAGTGAGATGAATTAGGCACAGGTTAGAAAATAAAATATGATTGAATCCCTATTCAAATGTAGTTAAAATTATGATACACGAAAATTTAACGGGACGATTGATTAGGACAGATAATGACAAGACAAAAATGAATGAGACCAATTAAACCAAGTGTGTGTGAACCTTAAACAGTTTTGAGAATTTTACTGATGAATTGACAGTTGTGGTTGTTTAATTTTTATTTTTTGTTGCATCATAAAAGAGCATGAAGATGATTGAGGCATTTGTTTGTGTTAATTAGGAGCCAGGGCCAAAAAGCCAACATTTATATTAGAATTCCATTTTTTTTATATCCCTTTGGGCCAAGAAATTCTTGTTAATATTGCACCTTAACCTTTAATGATATATTTTCCTACCCTTTAGCATGTTTAAGGAAGGAGAACATAGATGCAATACATATAGAAAAGAGAATGGTTGGTCATGATTGTGAAAACTCAAAAAGTTGAAAATAGGAATAATATTTTCCTATTATTGAAAAAAAAAGAAATAGAAGAAGAAAAAGAAATAGAAAAGAAAAAAAAAATCATCATGAAAATCATGAAAAGTCATAAAGAAAATGAGGAAAAAGGATATTGAAAGAAAGTGGTGATTAGATAACATATATGTTCTCTATAAGTGAATTGTAGGTATGTTCTTCTTCTTTAAGATGTGCATTTTGTTATCTAAGAAAAACCAATATTTTTTTGGAAGCCTAGCCTCATTACAACCCTGGAAAAGACCTCAAGATTCATGTTTATAATATGTTTGTGAGGCATACGAGAAGATACTCCTTGATGAATTGTCATTTCTTTGTTTTGATTTAATCTTGGAAGTTGATTGTGTCTGTATTTTTCTATATTTGAATTTGGAAGCATTATAAGTTTCTAATTTGATAAATTTGATCTGGTGTTTAGTGAATTAAGCTGTTTGATATTTAAATTCAAATATATTCATTTACTTTTGCATGAGGACAAGTAAGATTCTAAGTTGGGGAGAGTGATAAGTGCCTAATTTCAGTAATATTTCATATTAAAATATAGGCACTTATGAGGATTTATTGCTAATTTACATATAAAATAATCCCTAATTTATGAATTTATACCTTTTAACATTTTTATGAGCTTTATTTGAATAAGAGCATTTTATTCTCAAATTTGGTGTTGATTGCAAATTTCTAGGGAAGATTGAAGATTTGGAAAAAAGGAGAATAATTTGAGTTAAAAAGATAAAGCCGGAAGGTCCCGGAATGGAAAAAGATGCAAAGAAAGATTGAACCTTTTTTTATGTTTTATCATTTAGCCCATTAGCGCGACACAAGAAGCAACCTAACCCTAGAAAACTAGGATAAATAGAGGGCTAGAGGCTCAACCCTAGTGTGCCAGATTGAGAGGAAAACACCATAGAGTGAATTGTAACTCAATTGGGAGAATGGAAGGTGCTAGAAGTATGCGTAGCTAATTCTACCCTTTGGGATTGGGAGTAATCTGCTCAAACTCTTATGTATTGAGATGATATCTTATATATTAATATTCAATTCTTGATTGATTATTGGTATTGTTGTTTTACTTTTAACTTTCCGTGACAAATTGAGAATCTTAAATCTAACCGAGAGGTATTTTTAGGGTTTGGACCTAAACATCAATACTTATCATATTTGAGTGCTAGGGATAGACTTGAAATGTTAATTGTCATTAACGTGTCTGAGTGTGATTCTAAGATGTTTTTATAAATATGCGAGGGATTGATATTTAGGAAACATTCTTAAGGATTTTATATGCGAGAGATCTATAAATGAATTTTCTACGGGCATCAATTTCAATCAAAGAACTCAATATTAACATGCTAAATGAGAGTGGGAGAGATGAAACCTAATCCCTATTTTTCCAATTGAAGCAACTAATTCTTTGTTTGTTTTTTTTTATTGATCAGTACCAACGCAATCAGTTCTAAACTCTTTTTATTGTTATGTTGTTATATTTGGCGAATATTGTACTTGATAATTTAGTGTTCCTTGTGGGATCGATATTCGTCCTTAGGGACAATTATTACTTCTTACAAACGTGGTGTATTTGCTGTAAAAAGTCATCAGCCACTCAACTCGACTTACACAAAGTTGACTCGGCTCGACTTTGGCCCAAAATGACTTGGCTCGACTTTGGCCCATACCGACTCAATTCGACTTAGGCTCGGACGACTCGGCTCGTCGTGGACTTGGACCAACTTTGCTCAACCTGGGTCCGGATTGTCTTGGCTTAACCTGGATCGGACCAAGTCAAAATCAATCCCAAAATACAATTTGTATAATCACAAAATGTATCCAATCAAGATCTAATCTAATATATATATTTTTTTATAATTTTTTTTTCAGTCTATTTTTTTATTTTATTAAAAAAGACTAATATAAATTAGATGTTTTGTTAATTTTAATTTTTGTTTCAATTGAAAGGTATTTAGGACTTAATAGATTAAAAGAATGGGAAAGTTGTATATTTGTTTTTAGATAGAACAAAAGGTATATTCGGTTTTGGTATATCATCTGGAAAATGCAAATGTAGTGATATGTGTAACTTAATTTATTAATACTTATAAATTAAATTTTAATAAATAACTATAATAAAATAAATAACTTAAATATGTTTTTTTTATTTTTATATCAAGAATAAAAAATCAATTTTATTCTTTAAATTAAAAAAAAAATCTAATCTCAATTTTTTAAAAAAGTTTAATTTAATGTCGTCTCGACTTTAAAAAATAATTCATTGATTTTTTTTTAAATAATTAATACATATACCTTGATATATTGTGACATAATGGCTGAGATATATCTGTTTTAATGAAAATAATTTAATAAAATGAACTATATTAAATGGTTTAAAAAAAATTAAAACTATATTAAATTTTTAAAAATTCTCAGAATTAAATTGATTTTTTGACTCTTAATATAAAAATCAAAATTCTTAATATAAAAACCAAAATGATAATCTAAAAGAATTTAACATATAAAAATAATAATAAGTTTAATTTTCAAATTTAAAACATTTATTTATTAATTAAAAATTATCTACAAAATTAAATGTATTTTTAAAATAATATATATATTAAAATGAAAACATTTTGTTTTAGAAAAACGACAACTGACCCACCATACTTTTGTCTGATATCTTTATTTTGCATGTGATTCTGAAATAATTAAAATTTACGTTTAATTTTCTAAATTAAAGGAGATATCTCAGGATATCCTAATTTTTTTTATAAAATACTTTTATGTTAGATAATTTTTTATACTAATTTTTATAAAAAAGAAACCAACAACTCAATGCTTATAATTCATGCTGCAAAATAAAGCACAAAAATTTGCAAGAGTTCTACATTCATATTAATATAGTTTGTTTTAAGTTTGTTTTTTAATTAGCATATTGTTTTTAAGTATTATTGATAGTTTAATAGTAATAAAAATATACATTAAAAATTATATGTCTTTAAAATACACATGCAATTAGTAAATATATAATAAAACGGTTGTGATATTATTTTATTTTTATTTTCATTTTTCACACATTAAATATATATACATACATTAAATTAATACGTTAAATTACGTTAAATTATATAGCCTGATTTTCTCAAAATTTTGAATATGTCTTGTTACTGTACTCGTCTACTCGTTTTAATATAGTTGAGAATTGATTTCGTACTTTTACCAATTAGTTTGCTCTAAGAAAATTAGAGTTCTAATTAAGTTTAACGTAATACACTAAATCAGGTGTCATAAAATGATATCTTTTTTGAATTAAATTTATTTTGGATTAGGCTCGCTGAAATGTAAAAACACAAACGATTCATCTTACTTAAACACAAACGATTTATATTAATTAAATGTAAAAGTAAACTCTCTGAAAAACGATAAATGGAGATACCAACAACATAAAAAAAATACTCATTAATTATCAATTTTAACATAACTCTTTCTCTCACGCAAGCTAAACAAACAATCTTATTTTTGACAAAAAAAAGATGACAACTTCAAAGCATAATCCACCATTTCTAACGTCTCATCTCCTCCTCAAGGCTAGTTTTTTATAATACTGAAAAGGAAGAGGAAGAAAAGAAAGTAAAAATAATGTCAGAAAAGTAAATGAAGGAGTAGAATTAACATGCATAATGATATAAAAAAAAAAAAAAAATCTCACTTATCGCAATCGAAGTCCTTGGAGATGGGATAATTCACATTAATATTACAAACTTTAGGAAGGTTATTGACCCTGCTAACATCAAAGTTAGGAATCTGAGAGGCTGCTTCCTTAAGGCACTTACATGCAGTAAGTTTTTCTTCTTTTGTGGGTGTTGAAACTATCAATTTATTCAACCCTTGGCAGCAAGGAGTTGGAGGGGTATTGGTTTTATCGGTGAGGAAATCTAAGCATGGCGTCACTAAGGATTTTGTTTCCTCACAAGTCAGGGCCTTTGGTGGCTCTGTGGCTGCAACTGTGAGGACTAACACAGCTACCAAACTCAAAAATGGTACATACACACTCTTCATTTTTACCACAATGGTTTTTCTGAATCACTCACTGGTGCTTTTGATTTTGGATGGATGGAACACTGTGAGAGTCTTACATTTATAGCCAGCCACATGCATGGTGCGTTTTGAGCTTTCATCATGTGACCATTATTTTTTTATCAACAATAAATAAATAAAATAAAATGAGGCACTTCAGGGATATCCCAAATCTTATACAAAAAAAAATCAAGACCAAATTTCATAACACCCAACTAACTGGGGTTCCAATAGACTCTACGAAACAACGACTAAAGTGACAAAGACTATTATTTATGATTATTAATCACTTTTTGTTCTTTTTCTTTTTCTTGTAGTATGGTCCATAAAATATGAAGAAATATAATTTCTTTCAACAGTTTTGATTGCGAATAGTTGGTGACTTTTTAATCTCTTTCTTGGAGTATGCTTTACATACTCCTACAAAACAAGATGACAAATGATGTTTTGACAACCTTTGGAGTTGTATACAACTTTTGATGTGATGGATTTAGAATGAAATATATATAATAAAGGATAAATTTGTAACTAAAAGATATGAAAAATATTAAAATAATAGTATTGGGAGTTGTAATGTGGTTGTATAAAAAAATGTGTGAGGTCAATGTATCATTGTTTGACAATGTATACAAACAAGATAAAGAATCATTGTATTTTGTTTGTATCTCATTTTGCTTTATTGATTTTAGGATTTTTAAATTTATTGTTGTTTCTTTCTTTTCTCAACCCACGATTTCTCTTTATATTCCTCTCTCTCCCAACTTCTCTTCTCTTCCTTCTCTCTTCATTTTCTTTCCCATAAAGTTCATTTTTACTCTAAAGATTAATTATTCTTTATTTTTCTCTATGATTTAGTCATCAATCTTAGAGATGTCAATTAAGAAAAGTGTTTCTCTCAACTTGATTAAGCTCATACTAAAATTTTGTAATGTTTGGATAACTTTCTCTAGATTCCTAAATTTTGGAGTGGTTCCCCCATTTGAGCTAGAATTTCCATAAGAATAAGGAATCTCAAGTAACGGAAGCTAACTTTAAATTTCAATAGTACCCAAGCTAGAAGATCTGAATGTGGAGGGGACGTGATTCCTAGTTTCAATTTCTATTGCAGGGATGTTATTTGATAAAATGGTTTGATTTTATGTTGTGTGAACATGTATAATTATTATATTTTGATAGTTTGGAAGTTAAATATTGTTTTTTAAGTTGGAAAAGTTATTGAATGTTAGTTGTTTGAATGATATGTATTATATATGAATGATGAAAATTGTATGAAATTGATGTCATACATTTGGGATAATGTATGAGTTATTGTTTGATGGTACATTAAGTATGAAAAACCTATATTTAACAGAGATCCTCTAGTTTCACTTATAATCTAATTCATATAGATTAAGATAACAGTGGGTGAGAAGCTGATGCTAGAGTTCATACACACTGAGTCCCGCTATAGAAACTCGGTATTAGATGTTTGAACGTATCATGATCCTTGATGTATGGATTAGATGTTAGTCTTTGTTAAGAGCATACTTAATGAGTTTTATAATTATCTACATAAATAATTTTATTTTTAAAATAATATATATATATATATATTAAAATAAAAACAATTTTTTAAGAAAAAAGGGGCAACCAAGCCACCCTACTTTTGTTCGACCCATGAGAGTAAGGGGAAACCCCACCCCTACTTGTTACCATTTCAGTTTTGCTTTTGTGATTCTTAAACATTTAGAATTTATATTAGTTTTCAGTTTTTTTTATCAGTATACGTTTCTTTTAAGTATTTAATGATAGTTTGATAATGTAATAATTAAAAATATATATTAAAAAGTTATATGACTTTAAAGCATACATGCAATTAAGAAATATATAATAAAACGGTTGTGACATTAATTATTTTTTCATTTTCATTTTTCATCACATTAAATATATATACATACATTTAAATTAATTAAATTTTTAAGGGAAAATAAAAGAATAATTAATAATATAATTTACTACCAATTTGTGAATGTAAAAAGTGAATAGTTTTTATGTAGATTAAAGATGTGACAAAAAAATATGGAAAAAAATATTTTATTTTTACTTAAAGTATACAAGGTCACTTTTATGATTTATGTATTTTTCAACATAGAGTTTGCAAATATGGATTTTTTATTATCACTACAAATACGGATTTCAACATATATGTGAAAATCTTGCTATTTATTCATGTTTACTTAATATTTTTGCATACAAAGCTTTAAATAGTTATAAAGAGTTTTGTTAATTACAAATTCAAACAACATTTATTCCAACAATTTCATTGTAACACCTCAGAAATGACATTTAACTATTACAATACAAGTTCTATATGTTTGTTTCTATAGAAGCTTAGAGTTTTTCAAAATATTCCTATTAGAATATTATGACTTATACAGATATAAATATTTACAATATAAGGTTCAAAACAACATCTTAAAACCCTTCAGACCCTCTCAACATGTGTATGATCATGTGTTCATGTACGTATTTCAGTCATAATAGTTCACAACACAACAAGAAAGTAAGGGTAAGCTAATGAAAAGAAATTCCACACATACTTAATCCATGCAAAAAAAAAAAAACACAATCAAACAAATCAATTATAAACATTTCTTTAACTATTGTCATATAAAATTTCAATATCAATTTCATCATTCATATATACCATACATGAATCTATTTTCAATCACAATCATTGGATTTCATTTCAATCCATATCACTTTGATTTCATTTCAATCAGACTTACTACACATGAATCTTCGTCTTTTGGAAAACTCCTTAAGTATGCCCCTACCAGAGACTAACATATAATTCATACATAAAGGATTAGGATAAGTTCAAACATCTAATACCGAGTGTCTACCGCGGGATTGGGTGCGTATGAACTCTCTCATCAACTTCTCACCACCTGATATCTTAGTCTATATGACTTAGATTATCAGTGAAGCTAGAGACTCTTTGTTAAGCATAGACTTTCAATACTTAATGTACCATCAAACAACAATGCATACATTATCCCAAATGTATGACATCAATTTCATACAATTTTCATCATTCATATATAATACTTATCATTCAATCACACAATATTTCAAAATTCATAACATTTAAGAACCTTTCAAACATAAAAGATGAACTTTAGAGTAAAGATGAACTTACTCTGTTTGAAAATCTGACTCCTCAGCTATAGCATGACGTGATCAGATTTTGGAATAGATGAAGTATGAGAGAAATTGAAGAGAGAAGAAAGAGAGAAAGGATGAAAGGGTGAAAAGGAGGGGCGGCGATTCTGCTTCCTTGTTCTTTCTTTTTTTTTACGGAGGGTTAGAATTTTCATCAATGTTATCTGTATTTATAGCACCTTAGTTATGTTTGTTAAGAGATAGATCATTGATATAAAGAAAACGAATATAAGTTTTTTAAGATCATCATGCAAACATACAAACGTTTTTGTTTATATGAAAAACTAAATCAACAACTTATATTTCAATAAATAAAGAAAGGACAAAGTCAGATAAACTGAAATCTACTTAAGATTAAATTAAACACATAGATATGTTTATGCCTCAACAAATCATTAAATTAGAATGTAAAATTTATGTTGAAAGTAAATTTTATTTTGTTATATGTTTAATATTTATGGAAAATTAATCACTACAAGAAAATTACTAAATAAATATTAATTTTAGAGACTAAAAATAATTAGTCACTATATTAACTAAATTAGATACTATTTTATTATTAAAAAATTTATTGGTATTTGAAGTGATTTATATTATTAATAAATAGTTTCTAATTGGTATCTTATTTAAAAATTATTTATTAATAATAGGAACTACTTTATATACCGATTTTTTTTAGTCTATAAAATAATATCTAATTTAATTAATATAATGACTAATCATTTTTTGTCTCTAAAATTAGTTTCTATTAAATTATTTTCTACTAATAATTTTTTTGTTATATATATATATACACACACGTGTAACACCCTTATAAAACATCAATCATAAACTATATAACATAAATTTTCATATAGAATTTACAAACAATAATATATTTTAAAAAAAAATACTTAAACATGAGAAAAGATATCAATAAGTATAATTTTTTTTTGAAAAATGATAAAATAAATTTTTATTCTTTTTTAGATGTTACTCCTACACCTCTATCTCCATATATTGTATAAATAACAAGTAATAAGGTAAGCATGTTTATTATTACACAAATGTTTATAAAAGAAAAACACAAACCAATTCCATAAAAAAAAATCTCATCAATACAAATATATACATATATATATATATAAAAGGATATTCAACAAGTGAATTATGGTGATGGTGACATATCTATATTAAGTTGCTTTGAGTTGGCTTCTGGGCTCAAAGTTATTTTTTCAAAGAACAAACTTGGAGGGATGGGCATAAATCAATCTCAATTGCAACTATACTCGTCTCTTCTAAACTGTGAAATAATGAAAGCTCATTTTAAGTATTTGGGATCGGAGGTGGCTAGTAATCATATAAGAGTGTGTTTTTAGGAAGATGTGATTGACAAGATCAGGAAGACACTGGATAGGTAGAAGGGGAAGTTTTTATCTTTAGCTGGTAGAGTGTGTTTGTTTAGATTGGTTCTTTCGTCTATTCCCCTGTTCTATACATCCTTTTTAGAATACCATTTTTACTGGTTCAAAGTATAAAGAAAATTTAGAGAAAAGTCCTTTGGGATTAGGGGAAGGAAGGGAAGAAAATAGCTTGGGTGGTCTAGGACAAAGTATGTGAGCCTAGAGAGAATGATGGACTAGGTATAAAAGGAATGACATCTTCCTAAAGAGTTGTAGTAGATAGGTTACCGACACTTGTTAACTTGAAAGAAAGAGGGGCAGTCTTGGAAAGCTTCATGTGTGTTATGTGCGGGGAGGAAGAGGAGACAAGGAACCATCTTTTTTTCAAATGTAATGTAGCTTGGAGGGTCTGATGCTTGTGTAGAAAGTGGGTTGGGGAGGACATAGTGTACCATTGGGATGCCAAATCCCATTTTCTTGTATGGGCATGACAGAAGACAAACAAATATTGGGGATGTTTGTGGATTGTTATGGTTGGGGAAATCTAGAAACAAAGGAATCTCATCTTATTTAAGAATGGTAGAGTTGATTGCTCGGAGATCTTTTCTTTAGCCCAACTCAAGGCATGGTCATGGCTTACGAGCAAGGTAAGTTTAGCTTCTTTTACTTATGTCCAATGGTGCATAGACCCAAAGACTTGTTTAATATCTATAAGATAGTAAGGGTGTTGTTGGGCAGTGTTTTTAGGAAGGTAAGACTGTGTTTTTTTTTCTCTTTTGTATAGTTTTAAAAGTAGCATGGGACAGGTATTTCTAACAATGGCCTTGGGTCAGTTTGGAGGGTTGTTTTTTGTAGGGCAGTAGAGGGTATATAGTTTGGAGCAGGAAAGAGGCACATCTTGGATTTTTCCTTAAACTAAGGGTGGTTTAAAGGACTTTGATATTTGTGTATGTTTGGACTGGTAAGGCATGTTACATTGAAGGATTGACTTTTTTTGTGATGTATGAATTTGACTGTATGGCTTGTTATCATTGGAGTATTTGTTCTATTAGCTAGATCGGTATTGTAGTGTTTTGGAGTTCGAAAGATACTATTTGAGTGGAGTTTTTGTTTTTTGTTCTATTGTCATTGGCCTTTATGTTTTTGGCCTAGAACAGATTGTATAAAGGTTGGATGTAAAGAGTGATTAGTTTTTATGTATGTGACATAACACAATCCTTTTTACATGATAAAGGTGTTTAATTGTGAAAAAAAATAAAGTATAATGTTTTTATTTGGAGACAAAACTATTGATTGCAATTTATAACACAAGCAATCATTAAATTAGAATGTAAATCTTATATTGAAAGTAAATTTTATTTTTTTATATTTTAATATATATATATATATATATATATATATATATATATATATATAAGGATATTCAAGAAGTGAAGTATCAATTTACGCTTTTCAAAATACTTATATTAAGTATGTCCATCAAAGATTATCTTTTTTTATACAAATTAGTATTTATATTTATAAGAAAACCTAAGAATAATGGATCAATGTAAATTTATTAGAATCCAAGTCACATACATATGTCGAGTGTGTAAACAATTGATGTCTTAATCTACATGACTCAAACTATGAGTGTAGCAAGGGAATCTCTATTGTAACACAAATATCTTTACTTAATACATGACTCAAAGAATGGTTTAATATAATTCATATTTGTGGCCTCATATTCATACAACTTTCATAATTTCTACAACATTTTTTCATATAATATAAATCATTTAAATAAAACACAATTCAATCAAATAAACAAATCGATACTTTATTTACTTTTATATTCAACATTCACATTCAATTAATTAAAGAGACAAAAGGAAATAATGAAATAAAAAAAAAACTAGTTTGAGCGAAATTCTAGTCAAAAAAAGGTTGAATTTAGGTTCTATTTTTCACTTGAGCGAAAATATGGACAATGACCAAGGTTGGTTTTTTATTCCATTTTCACTCGAACGAAAATGGAACCAAAAAACAAATGTTGATTTTCTAATATATTTCATTGAGTGAAATTTATCAGTTTTCAAAATTTCACCCCAAAATCAATAAAACAAGTTACAACTTTTAAATAACTCAAAAGGCCAACATAATTATAATGTATTCGAATAGAACTTTCACTCTCGTAAAGCTCACAATTCAATCAATGATAACTATAAGAGATTAACTTATTCTCACAAAAAATCATATTCAAAACACAATTTAAAATCCTCAACATGCAAAAATCTATTCACCATGATAATATCTCAATTATATTAAATTCAAAGTACTCAAACAATTCTCACTTAATTTTAAATATTTACATATTTTTAAACAAAAACACAAATCCCTGCACAAAAATCAATATGTCATCAAGTCTAGAGATGAAATTGTTGGATAGCTCGTCTCATCCTGCGTATAAAATACGGGTTGATTTTATGAACCTACTTCAATAAGAATTGGTCCACGGACATGTAAGTCATCTAACATAATTTTTTTAAAATTAATGAAAAATAAAATTTTAAATATAAATTTTAAATAATTAATTTTTTTTTCTTATTTAAATAAATTAAATAAATGAATTCACAATCTTATTCTTACAACAATAAGATATAGATATAGATAAAAATAAAAATAAAAATTCTTTAATTTCATAATGTGAGATTTAAAACTTTAAAGATTATAGAATTTGAAAGTTAGAATAAAACACTTTGTCCCATCACATGCGGGTCCAGAAGAAGCCCCCACCCCTACTTGCTTCTATATCTTTGTTTTAACTTTGTGATTCTGAAACAGTTAAAGTTTACGTTTCTTTTTGAGTTTTTTTTATGAGCATAAGTTTGTTTAAAGTATTTAATGATAGTTTAGTAATTAAAAATATTCATTAAAAGATTAAATGTCTTTAAAGTAAATGCAATTAAGAAATGTATAAAAACGGTTGTCACATTAATTATTTATTTCATTTTCATTTTTCATCACATTAAATATATATACATACATTTAAATTGATTAAATTTTAAGGGAAAATAAAAATATAATCAATAAATGAATATATTTCAGTACCAATTTGTGCCATTGGAAATTGTCACACCAAAATTATCCAAACACAATAGTTAAAGAATTAAAAATGGGATTTAGTTTCTTTTACACATTGAAAGAATATTTGGACTGTATAGCATGATTTTCTCAAAGTTTTGGTTAACTTTTGAATATGTCACTCGTCTATTTGTTTCAATATCGTTGAGAATTGATTTCGCTTCTACTTTTACAAATTAGTTATCCCTAAGAAAATTAGAGATTTAATTATTATTTTTAATACATTATGTAATACACTACAAAAAAATATGTTTATTAGCATGGGTCAAAAAGGGACATTAGCTATAATAAATGGACGCAAAAAGTGTAGTTATCATTAAAATTTGGAAGCTATGCTCAACATAAAAATAGTGGCGGGTGTGTGGGACATAAATGGTGTGTTTTTTAAGTAGGCCTAGTCTACATGCTCCCTACACAAAATTATATTTTATATTGTTTATTTAAAGAAGCGTGGGCTTAGTCAACAGATTGGCCACCCAATTTTTAAACAAGCGTGGGCTTAACCTTCATAATTTTTTTACATATTTAAATTTAATTTAAATATATATATATATATATATATATTATGTTTGCGTGGCTTTAACCTACAAAATTTTAAATTTTTATTATTATTTATTATTTATAGTTTCAGTTGTGACCATTTAACCCAGACAATTTTTTTTTCTTTTTTTTAGTTTATGTCCATATAACCCACGCTTACCCACACTTTATTTTTTATTTTTTTTAATAATGAAGGCTTGTTGGACACTATTTAGAGTTCCTAACATCATCTTCATTTTCTTTTGCAGCTAATTTTACTTTTTGGTGTAGTGATAAACCAAACCAGGTTTCATAAAATGATAACTTATTTCGATTAAATATATTTTGGATTAGGCTCATGAACTTTAAATACAAGTGATTCATCTTAATTAAATGCAAAAATAAACTCTATGAAAAAAATATAAATGGAGGATACCAACACATGAAAAATTATTCATTTATTATCAGTTCTAACATAACTATTTCTTTCACGCAAGCTCAACAAACAATCTTATTTTGGACAAACAAAATGATAACTTCGAAGCATAATCCACCATTTCCTCAGGGCTTGTTTTTTATAATTCTGAAAAAGAAGAAGAAGAAGAAGAAAAGAAAGAAAAAGAAATGTCAGAAAAGTAAATGAATGAGTAGTATTAACATGAATGTAGAAAACAAAAATCTCACTTTTCGCAATCGAAGTCCTTGGAGATGGGATAATCGACATTAATTTTACAAACTTTAGGAAGGCCATTGGCTCTGTCAACATCTAGGTTAGGAATGTGAGAGGCTTCTCCCTTAAGGCACTTACATGCAGCACATTTTTCTTCTTTTGTAGGTGTTGAAACTATCAATTTATTCAACCCTTGGCAGCAAGGAGTTGAAGGGGTACTAGTTTTCTTGGTGAGATAATCTAAGCATGGGGACATTAAGGATTTTGTCTGCTCACAAGTCAGAGCCTTTGTGGCTCTGTGGCTGCAACTGTGAGGACTAACACAACTACCAAACTCAAAAATGGTACAAATGCACTCTTCATTTTTGTCACAATGGTTTATCTCAATCACTCACTGGTGCTTTTGATTTTGGATGGATGGAACATTGTGAAAGTCTTACATTTATAGCCACATGCATGGTGCATTTTGAGCTTTCATCATGTGACCATTATTTATGACTATTAATCATTTTTTGTTTTTTTTTGTTTTTCTTGGAGTGTGGTCCACGAAATATGAAGAAATATAATTTCTTTCAACGGTTTTGATGTGTTATTGCAAATATTTAGTGACTTTTTTATCTCTTTCTTCGTTACAAGAAAATCATTAAATAGAAACTAATTTTAGAAATCAAAATAATTAGTTAGTATTTGATTAAATTAGAAATTATTTTATAAACTAAAAATTTAGTGGTATCTAAAGGAGTTTATTTCATAAACAAAAAAATATCGACATCTAAAGTGGTTTTTTATTAATACAAATTTATAAAATAGTTTCTAAATTAGTATCTGAATTAACTACTAAGATTTAAAATTACTAATTTTTAGATTCAAAATTAGTCTCTAAAGGACTAATAGAGACTAATTTATAATATAAAGTAGTTAGTAGCTAAAACTTTGGTAGCTAATGGTTAGATACTAATTTAGAAACTACTTTATAAATTTTTATTAATAAGAGAAATTACTTTAGATACCATTAATTGTTTTAGTTTATAAAATTATCTCTAATTTAGTCAATATAGTAACTATTTATTTTGATATTTCGAGTTAGTTTATATTCAATGATTTCTTGTGATGTATGTTCTACGCACTCTCACAAACACAGATAAAGTGTATCATTATATTTTGTTTGTATCTCATTTTGCTCCGTTGATGTTAAAATTTATTGTTGTTTTATACTACATCATTTATTACTTTAGACAATATTGAATTAGATTACATATATATAATTGTTTTCTACACATAAAAAAAATGATTTTATAAATGTGGTTTAAGGACTATCAAAGATCACATTAATTATTTATACAACATTTTTTAAGTGTTGTCATTAAAATGTATGGATTAAACTATAAGACTATTGAGTAAAAGTGGTCACATATATTAATATATATGATAGATTACGTTTTTCATGTCTTAGACATTTCAGTGATCTTTAAGAAAAGGATAAACCACATTAAAAAGATGTTTTCAAATAATAAAAAAGTGACTTTCAATTGTAGATATTTTAAATCATATATAATTAAGATTATCTTTAATATAAGTAACACTTCTAAAACGTGATTACTTTTTTTTTATCGTAAAAAAAGAATAATTAAAGGAGGTATTTTAGGAATACCTAAACCCTTATACAAGACACCACACCAAAACACACTCATACTTCTAGTGTTTTCTCTTGTTAATAGACCTCATACAAACAAGTGGTTCTAGACATCAATCTGAGTAAGAGAAACAAACTACTCTTACTCTCGCTGTTACCTATGACCAGACCTTCATTTGTGTCATTGTGAAGATTTCTTGATGATATATTCTTCCATTCCTAAATATGGTTACTTTATCCCATATTTATGAAATCCTTTGATTAAATTAAAAAAAAAAAGTTATGCTTTTGAATTCAAAATATACAATACAGTTTACGTTATTTAGTATGTTCTAAATCTAAATTACAAGCTTTTTATTCGTCTACAAATCAAAATTCAAATTAAACCTTGATTTTAAAATTAAAATCCAAATTAATAATAATAATAGTATGATAACAAAAATTTTCTAATATATAGTTATAAGTTTATGTTTACTCTTAATATATCCAAATACAATTGCCAAATTAAATAATAAATAATTATCACATAAATATAAATTATAACACTTAAAAATTGTGGTCCTACCTATTATCATGTTTTAAACAATGGTTTTTAAATTTCTGTTAAAAATTATTACCTTAGTCATGTTTTTAAAAGATTGGTATAAAGAAAACAAATGAGTTTTTGAAGTGAAGAACATCATGCAAACATATAAAACGTTTTTTTTTTATATATGAAAAACTAAACCAACAAATAAAGAAAGAAAAAGTCAGAGAAACTGAAATCTACTTAAAGATTAAATTAAACACAGATATGTTTATGTCTCAAAATATTAGTAATTAAATTATTATTTTTTTATCTTCAAAATTAGTTTTTATTTAATAATTTTTTATAGTAAATTTTTATTATATATATTTATTTATTTGTAATACTATAACATTCCAAAAATACATCTAACTATTATAATACAAGTTCTACGTGTTTCTATACAAGCTTAGAGTTTTTCAAAACATTCCTAATACATGATTAGAGAATAAAAATACAAATATTTACAATATAAGGTTCAAAACTACTAAAGTCCTTCTGACCCTCCGACACCTGTATGATCATTTGTTCGTGTACGTAGTACAGTCATTGTAGTTCAAACACAACAAGAAAAACAAGGATAAGCTAATGAAAAGAAATTTCATAACATATTTAATTCATGCAAAAAAAAATCAAACTAATCATTTATAAACATTTCTATAAATGTTGTCATAAAAAATTTCAATACCAATTTCCTCATTCATATATATTACACAAGGATCTATTTTCAATCACAATCATTGGATATCATTTCAATCCATAACACTTTAATTTCATTTCAATCACACTGGCTACACATGAATCTATCGTCTTCCGGAGGACTCATTAAGTATGCCCCTACCAGAGACTAACATCTAATCTAATTCATGCATCAAGGATCAGAGTAAGTTCAAGCATCCAATACCAAGTGTCTACAGCGGGACCCAGCGTGTATGAACTCCCTCATCTGCTTCTCATCACCTGATATCTTAGTCTTACATGACTTAGATCATCAATGAAGCTATAGGATCTCTGTTAAACATAGGCTTTTCATACTTAATGTATCATCAAACAATAACTCATACATTATCCCAAATGTGTGACATTAATTTCAAACAATTTTAATTATTCATATATAATACATATCATTTAATCACATAACATTCAAGAATCCTTCCAACATCAAAAACAATATTTAACTTCCAAACAATCAAAATCTAATATTTATACATGTTCACACAACATAAAATCAAACAATTTTATCAAATTACATCCCTGCAAGAGAAATTGAAACTTGGGATCACGTCCCCTCCATATTCAAATCTTCTAGCCTAGGGTACTATTGAAAGTTAAAGTTAGCTTTCCTTACCTGAAATTCCTTATTGTGATGGAAATTCTACCTCAAAGAGGGGAACCACTCCAAAATTTATGAACTCTGTTTGAAAATCTAATTGGGTAGAAATATTCCCTGACTCCTCAACTACATCTTGGCGTAATCAGATTTTGGAATATATGAGGTATGAGAGAGAAATTAAAGAGAGAAGGGAGATGAGAGAAATGGGAAGCGAGAAAGAGATAAGCACCGTATGTGGGGGGGGGTTCAGTGTTACAAATACCCTTACAAGACATCAACCATTTTTTTTATCAGCAATAATGAATAAATAAATGTGGATACTTCAGGGGTGAACTAACCCTTATACAACTCACGAAATACTCCAGCCAACAAAATACTAACTAAACTACTCTAAAACAAGAAACCCCAAAACCAAAAACCAGCAAGCTAAAAACCAAATCTAAATTGAATTTAGGCAAATCAAAGGTTCAAGACACCAATCTGAATAAGAAAAACAAACAAATGGAATTTTAGAGGAAATCCAAGACCAAACCTTCAATAGAGCCAAAGAGAAAGTCTCTAAATGATCCAACACTCCACCTTTAAAGATGACATTGTTCCTAACACACCAAAACTCACTAACCACCTCAATCCCTACATTCTCCAAGACCAAATTAACATAATTAGGTGCATTACACAGGTTAAACTACAAGATATGAAAATGAGGGTTAAAAGAATCAACCGACTTCAACCCTAACCATGCATAACAGAGACTCTATACTAACCAAGCGAAACGACAACCAAAAAATAGATGAAAAGAAGTCTCCTCTTTTTCCCCACACAAGCTACACATGATATTTCCAACCACAATCTCACTTTTGACCAAATTAGCTTTGGTTGCAATCTTGTTTTCCAATACCCTCCAAACAACAAAATGGCCCAAAGGCAAAACTTAAAAGGCCTTAAATAATTGTAAATGGTCCTGTTTAGAACCGCCCTCCGATAACATACCCCACTTAAAATGGGGGCATCCAGGTGAGGAGACAACCACACATACCTCTTCTTCTAAGGACACCTGACACAAAGTATCATTTATCCTTACGTTTTTAACTAAATTTGCCACCCTTCGCACTGGCATTCTGATACGTAACCTTGTAAACTTAACACCTCTGAAGCACTGGTTGCCTAGTCCACATCAATTAATGAACCAACCAGAGCCCCAATTGACTTAAAACATTGTCTATTTCAGAACATCAACAGGATACCTCTACAACGGACCTGGGCGAGCTTTTCAGTTACCACAAAAGATTAGGACCATGGGAAGAGTGAATCGACAAAACCTTCCAAGCACTATTTGTTTTCTTCGATAAGCTTCTCAAGAGAGCCTGTTGTTTCACTTGACAAAAGAACGTATAGCTCCCCTAGAGATCTAACCCTCACAAAACTAAACCCTCCCAAAAAGAAACTCGCATTCATTGCCTGAACATTACTAGCTTTAACAACCTCCCAACATAGTAGTTCTCCAGCCACATAGGGGATTCCACCTTGACACTGAAAGATGTCATGTTTTCATATGAAACCGAAGCCTTCAAAGGGGAACTCCCACACCCGCTCTTGACCACCTAAACGAAAGAACATTTTTATTCCTTCTGATTCCACATTTTCCAAGTTGTTGATGACCTCTCCTTAGGATTCCACTCTTTCTTTGGATATCACGCTTATTGAATTTCGATTTGTTAACCCACAACTTCCAATACCCAATCCAAATAGAGTCCAATTTTCTTTCCAACACATCCACACCCCTTACGCCCTGGAACCTTACAAACCCAAAGCGCTGATTTCTAGCATTTAACTTTATGATGATAAATACGTCTAAGACTCGTCCCCATGTTTGGAAAATTTTCCATAGATCCTTTTCAAAGTAACAGGTGGAAATTTTGTGAAGAAAAACAATGTATATGCCATAGACTTAATGTTCTTCCTCGCCGGAAAACACTCTACCTCACCTGAAAACACTTCGCGGACCTTTCTCTCTCTATCTCATCGAATAACACTCAACGAACCTTTCTCTCTCTACATATTTTCTCTCCTCAAGAAAAGTTAAGACTTAGAAAAAAAATGTTAAACTAAGCCTCAATTGTGAGTAAAAATCCTAAACCCTGAAAACATCAACCATAAACTATATAACATAAATTTTCATATATCATTTGCAAACCATAATATATTTTTAAAAAATTACTTAAATATGAGAAAATATATCAATAAGTATAAATATTTTAAGAAAAAATTAAAATAGATTTTTATTCTTTTTTAGATGTTACTCCTATTAATGAGACAAAAAGAAATAATGAAATAAAAAAAACTAATGTGAGCAATATGATCAAGCAACATGACTGATTTTTTACTTATTTTCACTCAACCAAAAATGGAGGCAAGAGGAAATGTTGATTTCCTAATATATTTGTTTGAGTGAAATTTATCACTTTTCAAAATTTCACCCAAAATTAATACAACAAGTTACAACTTTTAAATAACTCAATAGATCAATATAATTATAATTTACTCAAATATAATTTGTCCTCTCCTAAAGCTCACAAATCATACATGATAACTATAAGAAAATAACTAATTCAAACAAAAAATCATATTCAAAACAGAATTTAAAATGTTCGTAATTTAACATGCAAAAATCTATTCACCATAACAATATCTCAATTATATTGAATTCAAAGTAATTAAACAATTGTCATTCAATTTCCAAAGAAAACAATAACCCCCGCACAAAAATAAATATACTATGATTAAGTATAGGGATGGAAATTGAGCTGATGCACCTAGCGTATAACATGCGGGTTAATTTTATGGGGTTAATTTTATGGGTCCGTCCTGTATAAGGATTGGTCCACAGGCTTACGGGTCAGTCTTTATAAAAATTGTTTTAAAATTAATACAAAATAAATTTTTAAATATAAATTTGAAAGAAAATAATTTTTTTTATTTAGATTAGTTAAGTAAGTGATCTCATTATTAATGTGTTTTTTCTTTAATTCCAAATAAATTTAGAACTTCCAGAATTATAGAATTTAAAAGTTAAAAAACCTCGCGACGAGTCCCACCCCTACTTGTTTCCATATCTTTGTTTTGCCTTGATTCTGAAACAGACAGAAATTATGTTTGTTTTGAGTTTTTCTTAACAACATACGTTTCTTTTCAGTATTTAATGATAGTTTGATAAATAGTAATTAAAAATATACATTAAATAATTATATGTGTTTAAAGTAGACATGCAATATTAAGAAGTATACAATAAAACTGTTGACATTAATTATTTTTTCATTTTCATTTTTCATCACATTAAATATATATACATATATTAAATTATATAGTA
Source organism: Phaseolus vulgaris (assembly GCF_000499845.2). Classification (NCBI taxonomy): domain Eukaryota; kingdom Viridiplantae; phylum Streptophyta; class Magnoliopsida; order Fabales; family Fabaceae; genus Phaseolus; species Phaseolus vulgaris. The sequence goes on from NC_023752.2 coordinate 54,333,622, forward strand.
ATTAATCATTGTTAATTTTTATTTTTATGATACAAATTAATTCAAATAACTTAATACTTTTATTTAACTTTTGTTAACATTTAAAAATAAACAACATCAAATATATTTTTTAAAATAAAAAAGAATCAAATTAAACATAATATTTTACCAATTTTATGTTTTAATAAGAAACTTTATTTAAGATATCTTGAATTTTCAGTTTTTTTTATATTTTTATTAAAAGAAAGTTAATGTAGATTAAAAGTTTTGTTAATATTGATTTATGTTTTAATTGGAGGGTGTTTTGGATTTAAAAAATATATATTATGGAGATGCAGACACCATGGTGCAGGAAGAATTTACATTTTATAAAGCTCTGATTCCTTTTTTTCCTTTTTAGTATGTTTTGTACACATTAAAAAAATGGGAAAGTTGTATATATGTTTTTAGATAGAGGAAAAGGTATATTTGGTTTGGTATCATTTTATTTGGAAAATGCACATAGAATAATATGTGTAACTTAATTTATTAATACTTATAAATTAAATTTTAATTAATATTTATAATAAATGAATTATCTTTTTAGTCTATATTAAGGATTAAAAATTAATTTTATCTCTTACATTTTAAAAAGTTTAATGTGGTATAATTTTAAGAAAGAAAATCGTATCAACTCTTTCTAAAAAGTTTAATGTATTTGCATAATCTTAAGTAGATCTATTTTAACTATCATAATCTAGCATAATGAACTACATTAAATTGTTTGTTATAAAAATGAACTATATTAAACTTTTAGAAAATCTCAGAATTAAAATGATTTTTATCTTTGATATAGAAAAAAAAAAGATAATCTAAAATAATTTAACGTATAAAAATAAAAGTAAATTTAATTTATCAAATTAAAAACATTAATTATTCAATTAAAAATTATTTACATAATTAAGTGTGTTTTTAAAATATTATAAATATTAAAATAAAAACAAACTTTAATAAAAAAATGGCAACCACCCACCTACTTTTGCCCGAACAGCAGGTCCAGAGAAAACCCACCCCTTTTCTGTAACACCCCATAATTTGCATATAACTATTACAATAAAAGTTCTACCAGTTTCTAAACAAACTTGGAGTTTTTCAAAACATTCCTAATACATGATTAGGATTTATAGAAATACAAATATTTATATATCCATAGCTCAAAACAAAACTCTGAAACCTCTAAGGCTCTCCTGCATCTGTATGGTCATCTGCTCGTCGCAGTTCAAACACAGCAAAAAGAACCAATCAAATAAATCAGTTATAAATATTTCTTTAAATGTTGTCATATAAAATTTCAATATCAATTTCATGATTCATATAAACCACACATGGATCTATTTTCAACCACAATCATTGGATTTCATTTCAATCCCACTTCATCTTCCAGAAGACTCATTAAGTATGTCCCTACCAGATACTAACACCTGATCCAAAGATTACCATCGAATCCAATAGAAAGGATCAAGGTAAGTTCAAACATCCGATACCGAGTGTCTAGGTGGTACCCGGTGTGTATGAACTCCCTCTCAGCTTCTCACTACCTGATATCTTAGTGTACATGACTTAGATCATCAGTGAAGCCAGAGGATCTCCGTTAAACATAGGCTTTTCATACTTAATGTACCATCAAATGAAAACTCATACATTATCCCAAATGTATGACATCAATTTCATACAATTTTCATCATACAATATCATTCAAAACGCAATCCACAATATTCAAAATCCTATTTAACAGAAAAAAACAAAACTTAAATACTAAACCATCAAAATCTAATATTTTTACTAGTTTAAATAATATATAAACAAACAACATCCATGCAAGAGAAATTGAATATTGGGACCACGTCCCTTCCACATTCAGATATTCTATCATAGGGTGCTATTAAAAAAATTAAATTTAGTTTCCCTTACCTCAATTGCTTGCTTTCCAAGCAACTTCTAGAATTTTATTCCCCACAAGATAAGCTTTAAGATTTATGGGCCTAATGCAAGTTATCCAAACATAACAAAAATTCAGTATAAAGTAAAATAAGTTGAGAGGATTAAACTTCTCAACTAACCCCACCAAGATTGATGACTAAATCCTAAAGGAAAAACATAGAACAAATGATATTTAAAGTATGATCAGATTCTAAAATAGATGAGGTATGAAGTGAGAAATTAAGAGAGAAGATAAAAGGGAGAGATGGAGGGAGAAAAAAGAAAGGAAAAAATGGTGCGTGGGGACAAGGTTCTGGTTCTTTATTTTATTTTTTTTTACGCTGTTATATTTGCTTTTTTTCTAATTTTGAAACAGTTAGAATTTACGTTTGTTTTGATTTTTTTTAATTTTGAAACCGTTAGAATTTACGTTTGTTTTGATTTTTTTTTTTATCAACATACGTTTGTTTAAAGGTTTCTTTTAAGTATTCAATGATAGTTCTATAATATAGTAATTAAAAATATTCATTAAACAAGTTATATCTCAGACAAGCAATTAAGAAATATATAATAAAACGGTTAATAATTATTTTTTTCATTTTTATTTTTTATCACCTATTATATATATATATATATTAAATTATATAGCATGATTTTCTTAAAATTTTGAATATGTCTTATTACTGTACTCATCTATTCGTTTTAATATAGTTGAGAATTGATTTCGCATGTACTTTTACTGGTTTCTCCAAATTAAATTAGAACTTTAATTAAAAGTTTTCTTTAATACATTAGGTAATAAACCAAATCAGGTTTCATAAACTGATAGCTTACTTCGATTAAATTTATTTAGGATTTGGCTCACCAATATTAGTTAAACACAAACTATTCATCTTAATTAAATGTAAAAATAAATTCTATGAAAAAAATGAAGGGAAATACCAACAACATATAAAAAATTATTCATTAATTATCAGTTTTAATATAACTTTTTCTTTCAGGCAAACTAAAGAAATAATTTTATTTTTGAAAAAAAAAGATAACAACTTCAAAGCATAATCCACCATTTCTAACGTCACATCTCCTCCTCAAGGCTAGTTTTTTATAATACTGAAAAGGAAGAAAAGAAAGTAAAAACAATGTCAGAAAAGTGAATGAGAGGTATTAACATGAATAATACATATAAAAAAAGAAAGAAACTCACTTCTCGCAATCGAAATTCTTGGAGATGGGATAATCGACATTAATATTACAAACTTTAGGAAGATTATTGGCCTTGTCATCATCAAAATTAGGAATGTGAGAGACTGCTTCCTTAAGACACTTACATGCAACAAGTTTTTCTTCTTTTGAAGGTGTTGAAACTATCAATTTATTCAATCCTTGGCAGCAAGGACTTGAAGTGGCATTAGTTTTATTAGTGAGAAAATCTAAGCATGGCATCACTAAGGATTTTGTCTGCTCACAAGTCAGGGCCATTGGAGTCTCTGTGGCTGCAACTGTGAGGACTAACACAACTACCAAAGTAAAAAATGGTACAAACACACTCTTCATTTTTGCCACAATGGTTTATCTCAATCACTCACTGGTGTTTCTGATTTTGGATGGATGGAACACTATGAGAGTCTTGTATTTATAGCCACATGTGCCTTTTGAGGTTTCATAATGTGAACATTATTTTTTTTTATCAGCAAAGAATAAATAAAATAAAATGAGACTCCTTATAGATATTTTAACTCTTATACAAAAAGACCTAAGACCAAACTTCATAACACCCAACCAACTAGAATTCCAACGGACCCTACAAAACAACAACCAGAGTGACATAAATTATTATTTATGACTATTAATCACTTTTTTTTAGTATGGTCACATTGAATTAGGTTATATATATATATATATAAATTGTTCTCTAAACATATGATTTTACGAGTGTGGTTTAAGAACTATCAAAGATCACATTCATAAAACCTTGATTATTTATACTATATTTTAAATTTTGTCTTTAAAATGAGTGGACTAAACAATAAAATTGGTCACATATGTGTAAATGTGATAGACCACACTTTTCGAATCATAGGTCTAAATCAAATTTTGTGACGACCTTTAAAAAAAATAAAAACGTGCGTAGTAGAATAATAAAAATGCTGTTTTTAATTGTAAAAAAAATATAATTATATTATTACTTAAATTTAATATAAATATGTTTTTTAATAAAATTTTTTATAATTATAAATATTAAAATTTTGTTTATTTTTATCTAATAATTTTTATTGTTTCGACAATTTTTAATTTTATCTTATGATATTTTTTATTGAAGTTATTTATTTTTATCTAATAATTTTAAATATTTACATATATTAATAATTTTTCATTAATTTTTTAAATTATGAATATTAAAATTTTATTTTCAATGCAAACACAAGTATTTTCTAATAATTTTTTATTTTCTGACAAATTTTCATAATTTGTATTATTTTTTTCAAAATCAGTTTTTATATAATTTTGAAAATAATTTACAAAATTTTAATTAATTCAAAACTATAAAAAAAATTACCTCATATAGCACTATTCAAAAAGTTTTAAAGATAAGAGTAAATCTGTAAACTTATATTTTACACATTTTAGACAAATAAAAATTCTCTCACAATTATCATCACAAATTTCAATAAATTTTCCTCACAAATTCACTCTAAGATACTCAAATTCAAACTCAATCACTTTATTCACACTTTCTTATTAAAATCTCACACATCCATTCTCTCAAATCCCCACACATCCTCTCATTAATCCAAACACCACCAAAATTTATTCTTAGAATAATATATATATATATATATATATATATTAAAATAAATATAAAAACAATTGGCAACCAGCCCCACCCTACTTTTGTCGGACCACATGCGGGTCAAGAGGAACCCCACTACTAATTTTTTTGTTTTGCTTTTGTGAATCTCAAACGGTTAGAATTTACGTTTGTTTTAAGTATTTAATGATAGTTTGAAAATATTGTAATTAAAAATATACATTCAAATTATCCAATTTTTTACTTTAAACAATATTTAATTATATATATATAAGCATAAAAAAAACAACAATTTTACAATTATGATTTAAAGACTATCAAATATCACATTTATTATTTATATCATATTTTTTAAATGTTATCTTTAGAAGGTATAAGTTAAATGTGGTCACATTTATCAGATGATAAATAATTAAATTATTATTTGGTGACAATGACTTCTAACAAAAAGAATAAACCACTTTAAAAAAATGTGTCAGAAAATAATAAAAATGTTACTTTTAATTGGTAAGTATTTTAAATTATATAATTAAAATTATCTTTAATATAGACCACTATTATTAAAATGTGGTTATTAAAAAACAAAGTCTTAGAAGTGGGTGACAGATTAAGAAAACTTGTAAAAAATCAAATAAAAATTTCATAACCCAATGAAGATAATTTTATATAGGTTGAATTCTTTTTTTCCTTTTTAGTGTGTCTTGGACACATTCAAAAATGGGAAAAGTTGTATATCGGTTTTAGAGAGAAAAAGGTATATTTGGTTTTGGTATCATCATATTATTTGAAAAATGAAAAATGGAGTGATATGTGTAAATTAATTTATTAATACTTATAAATTAAATTTTACTTGATAATTATAATAAAATAATAATTTAATTATCTTTTTAGTGTTATATTAAAGATAAAAATTATTTTTATCTTTCAAATTTTAAAAAGTTTAATGTGATATTAATTTTTAAGAAATTTTTAATTTAATATATATGGTCTCAACTTTTTAAAGATAATTTAATGTGATAATTATAATTTTTTTTAAATAATTCAATGTGCTAAAAATACATATAATTTAAGATATAGTCATATAATCGTTGAGAGAGATATATTTTATTGAAGATAATCTAACAAAATAATTATATTAAATCTTTAAAAAAAATTAAAACTATATAAAAAAAAATATCTTAACTTAATTGATTTTTCAATTTTAATATAAGAAAAATAACCTAAAATAATTTAATATATAAAAGTAATAATAAATTTAACTTATCAAATTAAAAATATAATTAATCAATTAAAAAGTATCTACATAATTAAACTGACAATTACCCACCTACTTTTGTCCCACCACTGATAATCGCCCTACTTGTTTTCATAGCTTTGTTTTGATTCTGAAACCGTTAGAATTTACGTTTTGATGATAGTTTGATAATATAAAAAAGAAATATGTATTTAAAGTAGACATTATGAACTATAATAAAACGGTTATGATATTAATTATTTTTTTCATTTTCATTTTTCATCACATTACATACATATACATACATTTAAATCGATTAAATTTTAAGGGGAAATAAAAATACAACTCATAAATGAATATAATCTACTACCAAATTGTGTAATTGAAAATTGTCATACCAAAATTATCCGAACACAATAGTTAAAGAATTAAAAATGGGATTAAGTTTATTTTACACATTGAAAGAATATTTGGATTGTTAGCATGATTTTCTCAAAGTTTTGAATATGTCCTTTTACTCGTCTTTTCGTTTTAATATCGTTGAAAATTGTTTTCGCTTGTACTTTTACTAGTTACTTTGCCCTAAGAAAATTAGAGCTTTAATTATAGTTTAATGTAATAAACCAAACCAGATTTCATAAGATGATAGCTTATTTGGATTAGGCTCATGAACATTAAACAAAAATTATTCATCTTAATTAAATATAAAAATAAACTCTTGAAAAAGATGAATAGAGCATGTCAACTAAAACTATTCATTAATTATCAGTCTAACATAATTGTTTCTTTACCCAAGCTCAACAAACAATCTTATTTTGGATAAACAAAATATAACTTCGAAGCATAATCCATCATTTCCTCAGGACTTGCTTTTTATAATTCTGAAAAAGAAGAAGAAAAGAAAGAAAAAACAATGTCAGAAAAGTAAATGAACGAGTAGTATTAACATGAATAATATATATAGAAAAAAAAGAAGTCTCACTTTTCGCAATCGAAGTCCTTGGAGATGGGATAATCGACACCAATTTTACAAATTTTGGGAAGGTTATTGGCTCTGTGAATATCTAGGTTAGGAATGTGGGAGACTCCTTTCTTAAGGCACTTACATGCAACACATTTTTCTTCTTTTGTAGGTGTTGAAGCTATCAATTTACTCAACCCTAGGCAACAAAGAAGTGTAGGGGAATTGGTTTTCTTGGTGAGAAAGTTTAAGCAAGGTATCATTAAGGATTCTGTCTGCTCACAAGTCAGGGCCTTTGATGGCTCTGTGGCAGCAATTGTGAGGACTAACACAGCCACCAAACTCAAAAATGGTACTAACACACTCTTCATTTTTGCTACAATGATTTATCTCAATCACTCATGGGTGCTTTTGATTTTGGATGGATGGAACACTCTGAGAGTCTTACATTTATAGCCACATGCATGATGCATTTTGAGCTTTTATCCCCTCACCATTATTTATGACTATTAATCACTTCTTGTTCTTTTTATTTTTCTTGGAGTTTAGTCCACAAATTATGAACACAGTATTCATGTCTTATTGCGAGTATTTAGTGACTTTCTTCTCTCTTTTTCTTTTCTCTCTCTCTATTAGAGTATGCTCTACACACTCTCACAAAATAAGATACAACACTACAATAAATCATTAAATGAAAACAAATTTTAGAGAACAAAAGTAATAGTCATTATATTAACCAAGTCAAATGTTATTTAGAGACTAAAACAATTATTGGTATCTAAAGTAGTTTTTATTACTAATAAAATTTATATAAATTGATATCTAATTAGTTACTAAGGTTTTAGATACCAATTGATTTAAATTATAAAGTTGGTATCTAAAACATTGGTAGTTAATTATATATCAATTTAGAAACTAGTTTATAAATTTTATTAATAATAGAAATTACTTTAGATACTAATAATTTTGTTAGTCTCTAAAATAATATATAATTTAATCAATATATTGACTAATTACTTTTGGTATCTAAAATTGGTTTCTAATTAATATTTTTCTTCTAATGATTATTGTTTTTTTTATCTCATTTTGTTTTGTTGTTTGTATCTTATTTTGCTTTTGTTGATGTATATTAATATTTATTGTTGTTTTACACTATACCTTTTTTTTTTTTACTTTAGATAACATTATATATATATATAAAAGATAATAATTTTACAAATGTGATTTAGGATTATCAAAGATCACATTTATAAAACATTGATTATTTATATCACATTTTTTTAAGTGTTGTATTTAAAATGTATGGACTAAATAATAAAAGTGTAGTCTAAAAGTGGTCACATATATAAAAAATGAGATAGACCACGCTTTTCAGGTCATAGAAGTTTAAATCACAATTTTGTGACAACGACCTTTAAAAACAAAATAAACCACATTAAAAAAAGTGTCAGAATAGTAAAAAATGTGATTTTTAATTATAGGTATTTTAAACCATATTTCATTAAAGTTACCTTTAATATAAGCAATCATTATTAAAATGTAGTTACTTTAACCCATGCTTATTACATTGTGGACATTTTAAAACACATTTTTTAAGAACGTAAAAAAAAAAAAAAACCCCAACCCCCCCTCACCCCATCATGTGACTTTCCTTTCTCCCTCTATCTCTCCAACCTTCTTCCTTCTCTCTTCATTTCTCACTCCATGCATCATCTATTTTAGAATCTGATCACACCACACTATAGTTAAGCAGTTAAGGAATATTTCTATCCGATCAGATTTTTAAACAAAGTAAGTTCATTTTTGCTCTAAAGATCCTTTATTGTCTGTTTTTCCATAGGATTTAGTCATCAATCTTGGTGGGGTTAGTTAAAAAGAGTAATCCTTTCAACTTATTCTACTATATACTGAATTTCTATTCTGTTTGGATAACTTGCATTAGGTCCTTAAATCTCGAAGCTTATCCAAATTGAGAGGATAAAATTCTAAAGGTTGCTTGGAAAGCAAGCAATTAATGTAAGGGAAACTAACTTTAATTTTTAATAGAATCCTAGGTTAGAAGATCTGGATGTGGAGGAGATATGGTCCCATTATTCAGTTTATCTTGTAGGGATGTTGTTTTTTTATATACTGTTTAAACTTGTAAAAATATTATATTTTGATAATTTAGTATTTACGTGTTGTTAAATAGGACTTTTGAATGTTGTGGATTGCATTTTGAATGATATTGTATGATGAAAATGCTATGAAATTGAATTCATACATTTGGGATAATGTATGGACTGATGTTTGTTTGTGTATTAAGTATTGATGCCTATGTGATAACAAAGATCTCTGAGCTTCACTGATGATATAAGTCACATAGACTAAGATATCATGTGGTGAGAAGCTGGTGGGGGAGTTCATGCACACCATGACATATGAGATGCACGACTTGTGTTGTAATGAACTTACCCCAATCCTTTTTTTTAGATTTGCTGGTAATCTTTGGATCAAATATTAGTCTCTAGTAGGACTTACTTAATACGGGTCTTCTGAAAGGCGTTAGTTGTTATTTTGTTTGTTGAATATCCTAGATGTGTAGATCCATGTAAGATCTATGTGAGATCTATGTGATTTTTTATATTGGCATTTGAAGAAAATTGAATAATTGAGAAAATGATCAATGTAATTTGATTTTCTCTTTTGATTTAACTGTGTATATTATAAAACTTTATTTTCACTAGTTTACCCTTACTTTTCTTGTTGTGTTTGCGAAAACTGTACTATGTGCACGAGCGATCATACAGGTGTCAGAGGTTCTTGAGGGCTTATATTGTTAATATTTGTATTCCTATAAGTCATAATCTTGTAATAGAAATATTTTGAAAAACTCAAAGTTTATATAGAAATCGATAGAACTTGTATTGTAATAGTTAGATGTATTTTCTGGAGTGTTACATATTTAATTAATCCATTGATAAAATTAAAAATTAAAAATAAATAAAAATTTATGCTTTCAAATTCTAAATGTGCAATACATATTGGGTTATTTTTCAGGTCCCCAAATCTAAATCACAATCTTCCACTACTTTACAAATCAAAATTAAAACCACACTTTGATTCTAAAGTGAAAATTCAAATTAATAATAATATTCGTAATATGAGAACACAATTTGTATAGTATAGTGGTTATATGTTTTATATTTACTCATGCAACCTGTATCCCAATAAAATTTGTCTAATTAAATAATTGTGACATAAATGTAAATGATAACACTTAAAAAATTGTAGTTATAAAAGTGTGGACTTTTTATGATTTTTATTATACTTGTTATTATTAATATAAATATTATTAATATTAATAAATATTAATAATATTATTAGTATTATTAATATTAGTATTAATATTATTAATATTAGTATTAATAATATTATTATTAATATTATTAATATTATTATTAAATAATGTTAATATTATTAATAATATTATTAAATAATGTTAATATTATCAATAATATTATTAAATAATGTTAATATTGTTAATATTATTAATAATATTCTGTATGTAATACTTTATATACGGATATAATCCGTATGTAATTATTCTCGCTTCATGGCGTCAAAATTACATATTGATTAAATTTGTATGTAATTACTTTTGGCTTACATATGGAAAAATCCGTATGTAATTATTCTCGTTTTATGGCACCAAAATTACTTGCTGATTAAATTCGTATGTAATTATTTTTGGCTTACATACGAAAAAATCTGTATGTAACGTCTATTTACATACTGAATTAAATCCGTATGTAATGCTCACTTGTCCTCCCAAAATTTAACTATGTTCCCACATTCCACTTTACATTCCAATGCTTCTTGGATACATCTCTCCACCACCACGATTGGTATTCCAGAGGGGGTTGGCTACGACTTGAATCCACACCTTAGATACTAGGATATCTTTCCACATCCTTTGTTCTTCACCTAACCGGCGCCACTTCCATTTTATAAGGGCTCCATTAAACTTTCTAACATATTTAATTCCCAATCCATCTTCCTCCACTTGTTTGCATAGGTTCTCCCATCTTACCCAAGCGATTGATCTATCATCCCTTCCGCATGCCCATAGAAACCTTCTCTGGATACTTATGATTCTATTGTATATCGACTCCGGAGCTTTAAAAAGGGATAAGTAAAACAGGGGTATAACTGTAAATATCGATTTAATTAGGCATATTCTTCTCGCCAACGACAACAACCTCCCCATCCATGCACAAAGTCTTGCACTAATTTTGCTCAGAATTGACTCCCAAAACTGCTTCTTCTTAGGGTTACCTCCTCCTTCTAACCCCAAGTATTTAAAAGGAATCCCCATTAAAGAACATTTTAGAGTTTTTGTGTAGACTTCAAAATTTCTATCAACATTTATACCTGCCAACTTTAACTTATGAAAGTTAACCTTCAAACCAGACACCAACTCGAAACACCTTAGGATAGCTTTTAAAGAGAGCACATCAGAGAAGGAATCTTCACACATAAACAAGTTATCATCGGCAAATTGTAGCACACAAGCTTCCACCTCATTCCTCCCCACCTTCACGCCACCAGCAGATTGGTCTTGATTTCTTGTCTAACTAGACCTACCAAGCCTTCAACAACAACAATAAAGAGGAATGGGGTTAAGGGGTCTCCCTGCCTCAACCCTTTCGATCTAAATTCCTCCATAGGGCTTCCATTAACCAGAACTGACACGATCACATATTCCAAGCAACCTCTAGTCCATTTAATCCTTCTGTTGTGAAAACCCAACCTGTGTAACATATCAAGAAGGAAATTCCATCTTACCGAATCGTACGCCTTTTCATAATCCACCTTCAAGCACAATCCACTCTTCATATACCTCCTCAAATCCTCAACAACCTCATTAGCCACAAGGACGCTATCTAACATCCCTTTATTCTTCAAGAAGGTTGATTGGCTTTCATTAATAATTGCATAGAGCACCTTCTCAATTCGGCAGGATAACACCTTGGAAATGATTTTGTACAATGAGCCCACCAAAGAAATAGGTTTGTACTGGTCAAGTTTAGAGGGGTATCTAACTTTTGGGACCAGAGCTATGAAAGACACATTACAGCCTTTTGAAAGCACCCCTTTTTCTTGGAAGGAGTTAACAACCTCCACTATATCATGTTTTATAGTATCCCAACAATTCTTGATAAATTTGAAGTTGAACCCATCCGGGCCAGGGTTTTTTGACCCATCACATTGCCACACCGCTTCCTTAACTTTTTCCTCTGTAAAATTGGATTTCAAACCTGAGCTAACCTCTAGAGACAAGGACTTAAACTCTACATAACCAAGGCTAACCCCAAAATCATGTGTAGCCACAAATCTATTTTGAAACAATTTTTTATCTTCTCTTCGAACTACTTATGGATCATCACATCATTGATTTCCTACCTCAACCCCCTTTACCTCATTCCTAAGTCTTCTCCGTCTGATAACTGAGTGATAAAACTTGGTATTAGAATCATCGAACTAAAGCCAATTAGCTCTAGCTTTTTTCTAGACAGAGATTCTAGCTTTTTATCAATCACCCTTAACTGACAAATAAGGTCCATTGTTTTCAACTTAGCACTGATCACATAGAAATCATCTTTAGCATCTAAATATTCAATTTCCCTCACAATCCTCTTCTTGTTTGTATCCAAACATCAAAACACTTCACGGTTCCACACTTTGAGGTCAGCCTTCAGAATCTTGAGTTTGTCTTTGAGTTTGGTTATACTATTTCCCTGGACATAGTAGGATTTCCATTTTCATCCACCCACACCTTGAACCCAGGCTCCGCGAGCTAGGCATCAATGGTCCTAAAAGGCTTTGAACCCCAATCTTTGACCACTGATTTCACCACAATAGCACAATGATTTGAGACCTCTTTTGGTCAGACATATTGCTTACACATAGGCCAAACCTGAAGCCACTCATCAGACACTAGCATTTTATCCAATCTGCTCTTTGTTGATCCATTTTCCTTAAACCATGTGTATTTCTTTCCAACAATAGGTAGATCCACCAGAAAATTCCTTTCGATAAAGCTATTAAACCCACTAATTTCTTTCTTTTGGCTATCGCTCTCTCTTACACCTTTCCTTTCATTTGCACTTCTAATTGCATTAAAATCTCCACATACACTCCACATGAGATTTTGATGTGCCTTTTTCAGATTCGTTAAGTCCTCCCACAAGGCTACCTTATCATGTCAATTGCATGCTGCATACACATTGACTACAACACACTTAAGATTCGACTTTATGTGCTGCCCAAAGATAACAATGAAACCTCTGCCCACCACTTGAGATTCGTAATTGAACGCATCTTTATGCCACATAGATAATAAACTCCCAGCACCATTTATACATTCGTTAGGTTGTATGATAAACTCCCAGCACCATGTTCCCCAGTACAACTCCTTCACCACTCACCATTTTAGGTTGTATGATAACATCCCTCACTCCTTCAAGGTCTCCATTGCTAAAGATATTAAGTCTTGTTTGAGGACCCTCTATACCCGTTAGTGGCTCCTTAAGACCCAATGTCGCTTTGAGGTGCAGCTTTTTCTACCTCCTCCATCGTGAAGTTGATTGTTATCTCACTTTCTTCCCTTTTCTCATCGTCGTTTTCACTGCTACCTTTCTTTATGCAATCTCCGCAGTCACTTCCCCTCTCGATGCCTTGTTCTGGGCCCTCTACCACCGTCCCATAGCTCTCCACGCCAGATTTGGCTGCTCTGCTCCTCAATTGGGCCTCACTAACAATGGGCCTAGCTTGGTAATCCTTAGAAGCTTCAACGGGTAGTATTAGGTTAGCCAATGTTGTTTGAACAGGTAAGCTAAGGCACCCTTAATTGACTTTCCGTACATCAGAAAAGGTTGCCTCCCTTTCAAAAGAGCCATGTTTGCCCATTGCCTCATTAGCGTAACAAAGGCCTCTTTCCTCCTGCGATTACTTTCCATTCACTAGCCCATACTCCTTATTTTATACTCTTGTCGTTTTCGCATAACAGTTCTTTCCACCCCTGTAGTGCACCTCCAACTGTCGTGGCGTCCCTCCGTCGTGCCTGTTCCCATTTCCACTATTCGAGAAAATAGTTTTTGCAACGTAGGATTCCGACGACGATATGTTGTCTGAGGTTGCATAATGGTTGTAAGTGCACATGCATACACTTCCTTCTTGGGTGGAAAACTCCTCTTCAATGAAAATATTATATACTTGACCATTAATCCTCACACCCTTTGACAATCTTGCTGAATAAGACTTGAGAATGCGCACTTGGATTCTTGCATACTCAAGATTTTCCCATAATTCTGTAGCTTCGTCGATAGCCATCCATGAAGCCATTTGTCCAACGAATTTAGAGAAACAATCCTTGTTCCACAGAGATATGGGTAAGCCATAGCATCTAACCCATACTATCTTATGGACTGCTACATATGAATCTGACCAAGGATCAACAACCTCAAAGAAACTTTCAAACCAGTCTTTATTAAGCTTAATCAGGTCTGCCATCCGCTCCCCTTCCTTCAGAGTTAACAGTACCAGATTATCTCCCATGTACCTCACCCTTATCTTGTTCATCCCTCCCTTTATAAATTCTTCACGCAACTTACTAAAGTTAAGATCAAGGGACATATGGCCTACCATACTACTTTCCATCCACGGAAGAACTAGTTGCTTAGTCTCGACTATAGGTCCTTTCCATTTCTCTTGTGAACTTCTCCTCACAAAATTTGCATAAGACTGCTGCCCTTTACTTTCCCTCTGAACTTCCGCCCCTTGCTTTATCCTCTAAACCACCTTACTCTTGTACTTGACACGATCATCACCTTGTTGTTTTCTTGCCTCCCTGGCGCGTCCTCCCTCATGTTCATACTCAAGTCTTCTATACCTTGGAATATTAACGAAAAGTTTCATATTGCAAATATAGATTCAGTCCAGTTCCTTCCCAATCTACTCACATTATCCACCTCACAAAATCTCACAAATCCAAATCTCCTTCCCCACTTGTTGAGTCTGCGCGAAATGAACACCTCTTTTACCCTTGTCCATCTTTGAAAAATCTTAAACATATCATATTTGCGATGACTAGCCGATAAGTTTGAGAAGAAGAAAGTTGTGAAGTTGCATGATGATTATTGTGGCTTGTGCCCTTTTGGTCTCCTCCAACGCTCCTCCCTCATTTTTTCAAATTCTCTTAATGAATGAAAGTGAATAATCATTCAATCATACTCACTTGTATAACTAATTATTTATATGTATTTTTCTAGATAGAATTTGCAAGTATGGATTTCTTATTATGTTCAAATCTTGCTATTGATTCATGTTTATTTAATATTTTTTGTACACTTTTTTGCATACAAAGCTTTAAATAGAGATAGAATTGGTTAATTACAAAGTTCAAACAACATTTATTTCGAACAATTTCATCTTCATTGATGTTCTCTGTATTTATAACACCTTAGTTGTAAGAAAATTGTATATAAGAAGATTGTAAGAAAAATGGAGATTTCTTATTCTCTTGTGTGTATTTACACCACTCAATGTATTGGAAATATATACAAGTGTATGGAGACTTTCTTTCCAAATTAAAAGCTAATTATGTGGTGATCCACTAATCATGGAATTCTATCAATATCAAATTAATTGTGTATAATTGCGTACAATTGCATATAATTGCGTATAATTTGATAATCATTATTTCCTTAATATTTCCCCTCAAGTTGGTAGGTGAAGATCATGAACCCCAACTTGCATCGCAACCTCAAAAAATGTTCCTTACCCAGTGCTTTCGTAAAAATATATGCGAGTTGGTACTGTGTCGGTATATACAAAGCACCGATTATCCCGGTTTGTAATTTTTCTTGCACAATGTGGCAGACTATCTTAATGTGTTTTGTGCGTTCATGAAATATTGGGGTTGCAGCTATATCACTAGTGCACAAAGACGAAACGAATGCGGCTATTTTAAATTTATAAGGGTGGTTGTATAGCCGCATTTGATCAGCGCGCACTTGTAAATCGAAGAGATAAGAGTATTTCTTATAAGGGTGGTTGTATAGCCGTACTTGAAAATTCCTATTATAAGTGCGACTATTTCTTATAGCCGCACTTGTATATGCCAAAATATTAAAAAAAAAATTCAAAAAATTTAAAACGCCGTCAATCTTGTGTGAAAACGTTGATGAAGAGTGGCACGGGAGCGCTAGCAACGGCAACGGAAGCGGCGGCGAACAGGGAAGCAGCGACGAAGCAAACCAAAAAACCCACGAAGGCAATGAAAGAGTACTGAGCAATGCAAGAAACCAAACAATGTAAGAAAAACGAAAAAATTTATACATGAAGAGTGGCACGGGAGCGCCAGCAACGGCGGCGACGGATAGGGAAGCAGCGACGGAGCAACGAATGCCAGCCAATGAAATAGTGCTTCGAGACCACCAATGCAAGGAAAAAAAAACATATATAAAAAAAACGAAAATATCTATGCATATATTTGTGAAAATGAAGAGGAAGAAAGAGAGCTTAAGAAACTTACATTGGCACACATGGAATGCAGATGCAGCAGAAGGAGATGAACTTAGAGCGCAAACGCGAAACGAAAGCAAAGACGAGAAAGAAAATATGAAATTGTGTGTGGCGCGCTTCAAAATTTAGGGTAAAAAATGATTTACGAATGTGGCTAAAGGTAAAACCGCATTCGTAAATCAAAATATTTTGATTTACAAGTGCGACTATACAAAATAGCCGCATTCGTAAATCAAGTGCTTTGATTTACAAGTGCGGCTATACAAATAGCCGCATTCTTAAATCAAAGCTCTTTGATTTACAAGTGCTATAGCCACATTCGTAAATCAAAATAATTTAAAAAATGTCACTGCGTTTTTTATGAAAGTGGGTAGCGCAAAAGCCACATTAAATAAATAGTAACCTTTTCTTCTTTTTGCACTAGTGTATGCAAGGGTGCTTGATTGTCATAGAAAAGTCAAGTTGATAAGTTACATGGCACCTTTAAGTCTTGTAACAGGTATCGTAACCAAATTATCTTCAAACAAATATTAGTCATCGCGCAATATTCTGCTTCTGCGGATGATCTTGATACATTTGTCTGTTTTTTTACACTAAATTTTTTCCATATACCAAACGTTTTGATTTATGAAAAACTAAATCAACAAATTGTATTTCAACAATGGAGAAAGTTAGGAAACTGACATATACTTAAGATTAAATTAAACACAAAATTATGTTTATGTCTCAAAAAATTAGGACTCAAATTAACTTAATTTTTTTAAGAAAAGTCTTTAAAGATTGAAAGTTTGGTCATAAAAAGACCGAATATATTTGAGACTCGATCCTCAAGAAAACTTAAATCTTTAACGAATAACGAAAATTTAAGTTATGTTATAACAAAGACTACTTTTTAAAAAATTATTATTTTTATTTAAAAAATAAAGTATAATATTTTTCTTTAGAGACAAAATTATTTTTGCAATTTATCAAAAAAAAAATTACAAAACATTAAATTAGAATTTCTAATTTATATCAAAAGTAAATTTTATTTTCTTATATGTTTAATATTTATGGCCAGATAAAACTCGAAATTTTCTCTCTCTCTCTCTCTCCAATAAATTTTATTCACTACAAGAAAATAAAAGTAAAATATCCAAAACTAGAAATAAATAAATATATATATATATATATATATATATATATATATTTGCTATCAATCAAATAAATGAATAAGTCAAGATCTTATAAAACACTCTTGCGTGAAAATTACAAAAAAGTTTTAGAAGTGGACGAGACATTAAAACTCATAAAAAATAAATTAAAAACTCTTAAAATGACTCATCCAATATGAAGATAATTTTATAAAGGTTGGAATTTTTTTATATATATATTTAGTGTGTCTTGGACACATTGAAAAAAATTGGAAAGTTGTATATTTGTTTTTAGGTAGAGCAAAGGTATATTTAGTTTTGGTATCATATTATTTGGAAAAGGCAAATGGACTAATATGTGTAACTTAATTAATTATTAATTACAAAAAAATTTAATTAATAATTATAATAAAATAATTACTTAATTATCTTTTTAGTCCTATATTATTAAAGGTTAAAAAGTAATGTTATCTACAGATTGAAAAAAATTTAATGTGGTCCCATTTTTAAAAAAAAATTAATTTGATCTCAGTTATTTTTAAAAAGTTTAATGTGATCTCATTTTTTTTTAATTTAATTTGATCTCAACTATTTTAAACTATTTGAATAAAAGTTTAATATAGTTTCAATTTTTTTGAAACAATTCAATATGGTAGTTTAATTTATTTTTGAAACAATAAAAAAATATATAATATAATTTAATGTATAGTAACATAAAAGAATCAGTTTGAAATTAAATTAAAGTGTTTTAAAAAAGTTTGAAATCATATTAAAAATTTTAAAAATCTCGAAACTAAATTAACTTTTAACCCTTAGCATAAAAACTAAAACGATGGCCTAAAATAATTTAACATATAAAAATAGTAATGATTTTAATTTATGAAATTAGAAAATTTAATTAATCGATTAAAAATTATCCATATAATTAAGTGTATTTTTAAAATAATATATTATCAGAGGAAACCTCACCCATACTATGCATAGAGTCATTCTACCCATGAAGCATAGGCTGCCAACAAAATATACATCCATCGTGATCCAGATTTGCATCATATTACCCATACATGACCTGTAACCAGGTTATGCATAGTATTTAATGATAATATTTAATTATACATATTAAGTATTTAATTATAGTTTGATAATATAGTAATTAAAAATATACATTAAAAAAATTATATGTCTTTAAAGTAATTAAGAAATATATATATAATAAAATGGTTCTGAAATTTATTATTTTTTTCATTTTTATTTTTCATCACATTAAATATATTTACATACATTCAAATCGATTAAATTTTAAGGGAAAGTAAAAATATAATTAATAAAAGAATATATATCATTTACTACCAATTTGTGGAATTGAAAATTGTCGTAGCAAAATTACCCAAACAAATAGTTAAAGAATTAAAAATGGGATTAAGTTTAATTTAAACATTGAAAGAATATTTGGATAATATGGCATAAAGTTTTGGTTAAGTTTTGAATATGTATTCTTCTGTACTCGTCTATTAGGTTTAATATAGTTGAGAATTGATTTCGCTTGTACTTTTACTAATTAGTTTTCCCTAAAAATTAGAGTTTTAATTAAAGTTTTCTTTAATACATGATGTAATAAACCCAACCAGGTTTCATAAAATGATTTTATAGCTTATTTTGGATTAGGCTCACGAATCTCGAACATTAAACACAAAAGATTAATCTTAATTAAATAAAAAAAATAAAGTCTATAAAATAAAAATAAAAATGGAGTATACCAGGAACATATGAAAAACTATATTAATTAATTATCACTGCTAACGTAAATGTTTCTTGCAGCAAGTTCAACAAACAATCATATCTTCTACAAAAACAGAAAAGACAACTTGAAAGCATAATCCACTTAACGTCTTATTTTTTTTTCAGGGCTTGTTGTTTATAATTCTGAAAAAGAAGAAAAGAAAGGGAAAACAATGTTAGTAAAATAAATGAAGAGTATGTATTAACATGAATAATATATACAGAGAAAACAAGAAATCTTACTTCTCGCAATCGAAGTCTTTGGAGATGAGATTATCCAGATCAAAATTACAAACTTTAGGAAGCTTATTGGCTTTGTCATTGTCTAGGTTAGGAATGTGGGAGGCTGCTTCCTTAAGACAATTACATGTAGCACGCTTTTCTTCTTTTGTAGGTGCTGAGAATATCACTTCATTGAACCCTTCGCAGCAAGGAGTTGAAGGGGTATTAGTTTTACTGGTGAGAAAATCTAAGCATGGCGTTACTAAGGATTTTGTCTGCTCACAAGTCAGGGCCTTTGGTGGCTCTATGGCTGCAACTGTGAGGACTAACACAACTACCAAACTCAAAAGTGGTACAAACACACTTTTCATTTTTGCCACAATGGTTTATCTCAATCACTCATAGGTGTTTTTGATTTTGGATGGATGGATTACTGTGGGAGTCTTACATTTATAGTCGCATGCATGGTGCATGGTGCATTCTCAGCTTTGACCATTATTTATGACTATTAATCACTTTTTTCTTTTTCTTTTTAGGGTTTAGAGTTTAGGATTTAGGATATTTTAGATCATTCAAAAATCACAGGTATTTTGACCAGCATAACAACCTCTTCTCTCGTCCTTGTATTTAGTTAATTTTGCTTTGTTGATGTTAGAATGTTTTACACCACAATTTTTTTTTTTACTTTAGACAACACTGAATTAAACCATACATAGAAAAAAATGACGATTTTAAAAAAAATTAAGAACTACCAAAAATTATATTTGTAAAATCGTTCAATTATTTATACCATATTTTTAAATATTAATTTTAAAATATATGAGTTAAACAATAAAATTGTAACTTAAAAGTGGTCATAGATATATAAATGTGACTTATTAGTCACTATAGACTATGTTTTTCAGGTCATGAATATGTTTGCGACAATGACCAAAAGAAAGAATAAACCATATTAAAAAAGTGTCTCAAAATAATAAAAATATGATCTTTAATTATGAGTATTTTAAACTATATTTAATTAAAGTTTTTTTAAATATAAACAGTAATTATTCATTATTTTAGCCCATGTTTATGAGTTCATGATATTTTAAAACACGTTTAATTAATCCATTGATAAAATACATAAAAAAATGCTTTCAGATTCTAAATTTGCACTAAATTTTGGGTTATTTTTCATTCTACAACACATTCTAAAATCTAAATCACATCCTTCTACTAGTTTACAAATCAAATTCAAACCAGACCTTGATTCTAATATAGTGGTTATAAGTTTTATATTTACTCATGAAACTTATATCCAAAAGCAATTGTCCTATTAAATTATTGTGGCATAAATGTAAATAACAACACTTAAAAAATAGTAGTCCTAAAAGTGTTGACTATTGTCATATTTGAAGTAATCGTATTTAAGATTTTGCTGTCTAAATGAAAAAACTGTAACACCCTAAAATACCTCTAACTATTACAATATAATATAAGTTTTACATATACAAGCTTAGAGTTTTTCAAAACATTCCTAATACGTGATTAGATGTTATAGAAATACAAATATTTACAATATAGGTTTCAAATCAACACCCTAAAGCTCTCCAGACCCTCCGACACCTATATGGTCATTTGCTCGTGTACGTAGTATGGTCATCGCAGTTCAAACACAACAAGAAAAGCAAGGGTAAGCTAGTGAAAATAAAATTTTATAATATAAACAATTAAATCAAAAGAGAAAACCAAATTACATGATCAATTTCTCAATTATTCAATCTTCTTCAAATCCCAACATAAAACAATCACTTAGATCTCACATGGATCTACACATTCAGGATATTCAACAAACAACGTCTTCCAGAAGACCCGTATTAAGTAAGTCCTACCAGAGACTAACACCTGATCCAAAGATTACCAGGGAATCCAAGAGAAACGATCAGGGTAAATTTAATACAACCCAAGTCGTGCATCTCACATGTCACGGTGTGCATGAACTCCCCCATCAGCTTCTCACCACCTGATATCTTAGTCTGTGTGAAGCTCGTAGATCTCTGTTACCACATAGACATCAATACTTAATACACAACAAACATCAGTCCATACATGATCCTAAATATATGAATTCAATTCCATACCATTTTCATCATACAATATCATTCAAAATGTGATCCACAACATTCAAAAGTCTATTTAACATGAAAAAAACAACACTTAAATACTAAACCATTAAAATCTAATATTTCTACAGGTTTAAATAATATATAAACAAACAACACAATATATAAACACACAACATCCCTGCAAGAGAAATCGAATATTGGGACCACGTCCCTTCCGCATTCAGATCTTTTATCCTAGGGTGCTATTAAAAATTAAATTTAGCTTCCCTTACCTTAATTGCTTGCTTTCCAAGCAACTTTTAGAATTTTATTCCCCACAGTTTGGGTAAGCTTCAAGATTTACGGGTCTAATGCAAGTTATTTAAACATAATAGAAATTCAGTATATAGTAGAATAAGTTGATAGGATAACTTTTCTCAATTGATCTCACTAAGATTGATGACTAAAACATAGAGAAAAACAGAGAATAAGGGATCTTTAGAGTAAAAATGAACTTACTCTATTTGAAATTCTGATTGGGTAGAAATGTTTCCTCAGCTACAATGTGGTCCGATCAGATTCTAAAATAGATGAAAATTGGAAGAGGAAATTAAAAGAGAAGGAAGAGATTTGCACTAGTCTTTATTACACCTGCATATTTACCTTCTCAACCATAACTAAGACCGAGTGTACCATAAGTCAAATCATATGTGCATTGTGTAGATGTGTTATCTGTAACATTGTTTCTAATAGGGAGTTCACAACATTTTTAGATATATCTTTAGGCACAGTACCCAATCAAATGTTATGTGATACTCTACATTCAATAAACATGTGTTGCAGTTTCTGCTCCTCCTAACATAGTTCACACAGAGAATTAGGTAAATCTTCCCCCTATGGATAAGGTTAGACCTAGTGGGAATTCTATCTCTAAGCTCTCTCGAAACACCATATTGTGCTGCTGGAATGTTATTGTAACTTAGAGAGAGAAAAGTAAAGGTTATCATATTAACTGATGTGTATTACAATGTGTTGATAAAGAAGTAATTTATATACAGGGTAACACAGGGTACCCTTAATACCCCCCCTTAAACTCATGGTTGGATTAGCCATAATCATGAGTTTATCCCGTACATGCAGAAACAATATGCCAGAAACAGGTTTGGTAAGGGGATCAACAACTTGGAAGCGTGCTGGAAGATGAAGAAGTTGAATTTTTTTATTACGAACTTGACCACGAACAAAGTGGAGGTCCAGTTCAAAGTGTTTCGTTTTAGAGTGCATAACAGGATTTGCACTTAGCAGAACAGCTCCAAGATTATCAGAATACAGCTTTGGTTTTGAACCTTGAATGCGCAACTCAGAAAGAAGAGATTGAATCCACACAATTTCAGCAAGGGGAGTTGCAACTGCCCGGTATTCTGCTTCCGTACTACTTCTGGAAACCGTTTTCTGTCTGTGAGATGACCAGGAAACAAGATTAGACCCTATGTAAATACAATAGCCAGTGGTGGATTTGCGGTTGTCAACATTAGCACCCTAATCTGCATTCGCAAAACCAATAAGAAAGGTCGTCGAGTTGTGGCGAAGAAGCAATCCATGTGTAATGGTGCCAGCTAAATAACGAAGAATTCTCTTCACAGCTTGCCAATGGTGAAGTTTCGGATCATGCATAAAATGACAAACACGATTAACAGAGTAAGAGAGTTCAGGCCTAGTTATAAGAAGATATTGAAGTGTACCAACAACTGACCTATACAGGGCAGGATCATTAAATGATTCAGAAGAATTTTGTTGGAGACGGGAAGAGGATGTCATAGGCGTGGGTTGAGGTTTAGCATGGAGCATATTTGTTTTCTGTAACAGCTCACGTATGTACTGGTCCTGAGAGAGATGCATGTCACCAGTAGATGTACGAGAAACTTGAATTCCTAAAAAATGATGAAGACTACCTAAATCTTTTAATGTAAAGGAAGAACGCCAAGTGGTAATGAGGTTAGTAATTTCAGTAGGTGAAGATGCAGTGATGATTATATCATCAACATAAACCAGTACAAACATAGTATAAGATGAAGTGAATTTATTAAACACAGATGTATCACTTACTGTAGGATAAAAACCAAGATCACATAAAGTTGTGCTAAGTTTAGAAAACCAGGACCTGGGTGCTTGCTTGAGGCCATAGATAGCCTTGTGTAATTGACATACAAGAGTGGGATCATGGGAGATAAAACCTGGTGGTTGTTGCATATACACACGTTCGTTGAGATCACCATGGAGGAAAGCATTATCAATGTCCACTTGACGAATAACTCAGTTATTTGTAACAGCATGTGAAAGAACAATACGAATCGTTGTGGGTTTGACTACAGGACTGAAGGTCTCACTATAGTCAAGTCCCTCAGTTTGATTTAAGCCTTTAGCAACAAGGCGTGCCTTGCAACGTTGAAAAGAGCCATCTGCATGCAATTTGGTTTTAAAAATCCATTTACAACCTACCAGAGAGGCATTGGATGGGAGAGCAGTGAGAATCCACGTCTTGTTTTTTAGGAGAGCTTTATACTCATCAGTCATTGCTTGGGACCATACAAGAGATGCCATAGCAGTATAAATTTTGGGTTTAATGATGCCTACCTTGGCACGAGTGGTCATGGGATGAGTGTTAGTAGGAGGAGGAATAAAAGGAAGACAGTCAATATTACCAGTTGCAGAAGCACCAATGTCAGTAATAGAATTGCCAATGGTACCAGTTGCAGAAGCACCAATGTCAGTAGTAGAATTGCTATCAGAAACAACATGCTCATTAACAGAATTAGTATTTGTATGAACAACAGTCAAAGTGGGTGGAATATCATGTGTGTGCTGATGAGAAATAGTAGGCATAACAAAACTATTTGAGTCTTCATTATAAGGAAGAGTAGTTTCATCAAAACGACCATGACGAGAAACAATAGTCTTACCAGTTGGCAGGAGACATATATAGGCTCTATTAGTTGGACTGTATCCAAGAAACAGAGAACACTGTGATCTAAAATCAAACTTATTATTATTATAGGGGCGTAAATTTGGATAACAAGCACAACCAAACACTTTGAAAACATTATAATCAGGTTTGCGTTTAAACAACCTAGCATAAGGGTTATCACCATTCAACACAAGGGTGGGAAGAGCATTGATAATGTGGGTGGAAGTGATGAAGGCTTTTGCCCAGAAACGACGAGGCGATGAAGCAGTTGCAAGAAGCGTTAGGCCCATATCAACAATATGCCTGTGCTTTCGTTCAACAGAACCATTTTGTTCATGGGTGTAGGGACATGTAAGTCTATGGTGAATGCCATAATGTTCAAGGAAAGGTTTCAGACAAAGAAATTCTTTAGCATTATTAGTTTGAACAGAGCAAAGTTTAGAATTTGTTTGGTTTTCAGCAAAACTTTTGAATTTTTTAAACACAGAGGAAACCTGAGCTTTAGTATGAAGAACGTATATCCATGTATATTTGGTGTAAGCATCAAGAAAAGAGATGTAATACCTTGCACCATTGGAAGCAGGTATAGGAGCAGGACCCCAAACATCAGCAAACACAAGTTCCAATGGACGAGAGTAAATGGTAATAGAAGAAGTAAAAGGAAGCTGTTTATTTTTACCAAGCATACAAGCATAGCAAAATTTGATATCAGAAGAACAACGTATATTACAATGCTGTAAAATTTATTTTAATGTGCCAGAATGACAGTGACCAAAACGTTCATGCCAGATATTGGCTGTGAGTTTATTATCTACAAATGAAGTATGAAAAACAGAGGACATATGAGGAGTGTGCATGGTTGGAAAGGTGTAGAGACCATCCTTAAGAATGTCGCGAAGAAGAACTTTGTTCGTAGCCTGATCAACAACATAACAATGGTTAGCATGGAATTGAAAATACACATGATTGTCACGAGCAAACTGAGAAACACTAAGTAAGTTCTTGGTTATCAGCGGAACATGTAATAGATTGCGCAATAATAAGGGTTTATCCGTGAGAGAAGAACGAAAAACTGCAGACCCAGTATTAGCAATAAACAAACCTGAGCCATTACCCATTTTAACAGTTTCAGTGTCGTGGTAAGGTTGCTTGGTTGAGTAGACAGTGGGATCTTTCGTTACATGATGTGTAGCACCACTGTCGGGTACCTAAGTGGATCCTTAGTGGTGGAATGAATGCCCAGAAGAGACGCATCGCTGGGTTCAGGGTCTGAGATCGAAAACTGAGAAACATTAGCACGAGGAGATGGATTGGGTTTGTGGTCATACCATTGCCAGCACTGGAGAGCGGCATGACCATATTTGCCACAAACTTGACACGTTGGTGTGGAAGAGGTCCAAGAACCACGAGCTTGAGAACGGGAGAAGCGAGAACCACGTGCAAAATTTTGGGAGTGAGAAAACCCACGACCACCACGATTGCTATGGAACTTGAGATTGGCTTTGTCATTGTGGGATTCGAAGGCGTCCAAGTGGAGAGAGCGGCAGTGGCAGGAAAACTGAGAGGATCGAGTTGATGATGGCGTTCATGACGTTCTTCTTGTACCAGAAGCAGAGCTTCAATCTCTGCAACTTTGTAAGTATCAGTTCTAGACAGAATGGAAGCAACAAAGGGATCAAAATCAGGAGGAAGACCATCAAGAATGGTTTCGATGTGATCTTCAACAGATATTGGGGCACCAACGGCAGCCCAGCGCATCCACCGTGCGTTTGATATCCAAAACATATGCGGAGATAGAACGATCTTTCTTTGGATTCTTTAAAAAGAGTTTCAATTTCTTGATCTGGGCTCGAGTATGAGAAGAAAAATACGTGTTTAGCGTCTGCCAAATCTGTGCTGCAGAGGTAAGACCCACCATTTGGGTTAAAATCGGAGTGGTCATGGTCGCCAGAAGCCACACAACCAACAAATTATCTTGTTGCTTGTAAGAGATGAATGCAAGATTGGGGTTGAGGGTTCCATCGGCCGCAGAAAGACATCGTGGAGGAACGTTAGTTCCGTCAAGAAACGAGGAGAGCAGCAACCCATCAACAGTGGCCAGAACCTGTTGTTTCCACAACAGAAAATTTTCGTCATCCAGTTTGAGCGGAATAGGAGTGGTAAGGTGATGTAGGGAGACGGAGGAGAAACTCTTGTTGGGGAGAACCTGGGAGGACGAAGATGATGATGTAGAAGAAGAGGAAGAAGAAGGAGTGGAAGCCATGAAAGAAAAGCGGAAAAAAAAAACTCTCTAGCTCATGATACTGTGTTATTGTAACTCAGAGAGAGAAAAGTAAAGGTTATCATATTAACTGATGTGTATTACAATGTGTTGATAAAGAAGTAATTTATACACAGGGTAACACATGGGTACCCTTAACATGGAATTCTTTTTGATTCCTAGAGTAGGTTGCACCAGGTGTCACTATTCCTTCCCTCCTCTTGCCCATTTAAATATAAACATTTATAAGCTGAACTAACAAAATATTCTAAGTTTTTTTTCTCCCCCCCATTCCCACTCTTCTTTGTGTTCCTTATCAAAGACAATTGATTGAAGCTGCTACATCATTTCAGCTTCTTGTATAGCTTCCCATGCGAATTTGTCACATATCCATGGTATCATCCATTCCCATATGTGATCTTCCCACCCCACAAACTCTTCAACTATTTTATCTTTGTCCTTTGAGATTCCACATAGTATAGGGTAGACATCTTTGAGAGGTGCCTGTGTGATCCACAAGTCATCCCAAAATCTTTATTTGTTCCATCTTCCTAATTTGCACCTTACTTTCTTATCGAACCAATTATCTCCCTGGTTTTGGCTATTCACCTTCCTCAAATCTCTCCACCAAATTGATTTCTAACTTTCTCTAACCTCATCATCTATATTCCTCCACCAACCATACTTTGACTTTGGTTTTTAAAAAAGTTTAGTATTATCCTAATTCTTTCTAAAATGATTTAATTTGATCATTTTCATTATATTGTCTTCTTGTGTTAAATTATATGCGTTGTTATTCTATTGAATTATTTTAGTAAAATTTGAGATACTTATTTTGAAAACAAGATGATATTTGAACTTTTTGAAAAATGTTAGAAATCAAATTTTTAAAAATAAGTTAGAACAACATTAAATTTTTTAAAATAAAAAAATTGATTTTTAACTTTTAATATAGAACTAAAAAATTAATTCAGCCTAAAATATTTTGATCAATATTTTGAATTTCAAAATTTATTTTATGAATTCTAGACTTGATATACTTGATAAGTTCCTCAATAAACTTGTGGCGAACCACACTTCAAAAAAAGAAAAAAAAAGAAGCTAATTATATTTCCAATATGGTGGGGATTACTTTAGTTATTTTGTGAATATACTCTTCAACTAAAGAAACTTTAACTACTATACTAAACAAGTTTTTTGTTATATTATAATTTTTGTTATACTTATTATAAATATTAAAATTCATATGTAACGTCATTTTATATATGGATTCAAATCCGAATCCGTATGTAATGTTCCATTTATATACGGATTTAAATCCATATATATTAATTAGTATGTAAATAATAATTATTTTTTTTATATTTTGACAATGTCAATGGATTACAAAAATACTAAAACAAAATAAAATACGAACAAAATGCAACATACACTTTACCATAATTTATGGAAGACAGTTACTGCTGGATAATTAGGAAAATTTGGCGGACTAACACTATAATTCACCCTAATCCATTGATAGCCCGTGTTCCCGTGTATTAAATATTTAATGTCTTTATGATTTCAAAATCAAGTTGTACATGAGTAAACTCTTTTAAAGAAAATCTATTTTTTAACTTTTATTCAGTAGATTTTTCTTCTTGTAAATAAATAAAAAAGAAAACACAAAAATAAGCGTTATGTTATAAGCTTTAATTAAATATTTGTTTTAAACTTAATATATAATATAGATAATACAGGTTGATTTGACCTGCAACTATAAAAATTTTAAATATATTAATTTATATTTTTCTTCTAATCCATTATGAACATAAAATTTACTTAGAGAATGATTAAGTACTTGATAATTTAAATATAATATGTTAAATAATTAAGTAATAATAGCATAAAAACATGAAAAGACTAAGAAATAACTGGGAGTGGATTAATGTAACACCCCATAATTTACATATAACTATTACAATAAAAGTTCTACCAGTTTCTATACAAACTTGGAGTTTTTCAAAACATTCCTAATACATGATTAGGATTTATAGAAATACAAATATTTACATATCCACAACTCAAAATAAAACTCTGAAACCTCTAAGACTCTCCTGCACCTGTATGGTCATCTGCTCGTGTACATAGTACAGTCATCGCAATTCAAACATAGCAAGAAAAGCAAGGGTAAGCTACTGAAAATAGAATTTTATAATATACACACTTAAATCCAAAGAGAAAACCAAATTACATGATCAATTTATCAAATTATTCAATTTTCTTCAAATCTCAACAATAAAACAATCACATAGATCTCACATGGATCTACACATCCAGAATATTCAACAAACAACGTCTTCCGGAAGACCTGTATTAAGTAAGTCCTACCAGAGACTAACACCTGATCCAAATATTACCAGCAAATCCAACAAAACCTGAACTTCGTGCTGCATGTGACTGTGTTGTTGAAGGAGCCAGAGGCATTCCTAACCTAGACAAAGATAAAGCCATTCAACTTCCTATTATATGTATCTTAGATCTCGGTTTTCCCATCACCAAGGACTTCCATTGTGCCATGTAACATTTCTTTTTTTCTCTCCATATATTCTTCTTCATTTTATACTTTTTAATTCCCCTATTCATTCTTTTTCATCTTTTTCTTCTTCAGGATCTCTCCCTAAGCAACAGGTTCAGGAGGAAACATGACATTGGAAATGGTGGATTATATATGCTTCCAAGTTACTTTTTTTTTCTTGTAAAAATAAGATTGTTTGTTCAACTTGTAACTTGTGTGCGATAAGCATTTGTATTAAAAACTATATATGCTCTTCCTATCCATTCATAGAGTTTTTTTTTGCATTTATTTAACATGTATTTTTTGATGTTTGAGATTCATGACCCTAAACAAAATAATCAAAATTATGATAATAGAATTATGAAATGTATCATAATACAATTACATAAAACACAAAGTACTAGAGATAAAATTATGAAATGTGTCCCATGAAGTAGAATAACCACTTATGTGATCCATAAAAACTTATAAAAAATACAAAAAAATGTGAATAACTAAAATATTTAATATATAATAGAATTGTGAAATAATTAAACTTACAGTCTGGGATGCGCATCAAGAAAGAGTTAGTCATCATGTTCTGGAGCATACTAATGGTGAAATTGACTTGTACCAGTGGAAGCATCGCCACGTTGTTGCTACACTGTGACAAGTTGCTCATTTAAATGCTTCATTTCGTCCTGCAAGTATGCATACTTTTGATAATACAAAATAATTTTTTCACGAAGTTGTTGATTTTTAGCCAATTGATCAGATTGAGAAGTGCCAGAACCAGAGCAAGAGGGTTGAGTGAGGAAAGAGACTCCTTGGCGGAAGTTCCTAGCCAAGTATATCGTACCATAAACTCGACCTCTACTCTTCCCTCCAGTAGTTTCGTTTCAAGCTCGAAGCTATGTTGTTGGATCTACTTGGTGGACATTAGAGGTTGAGCTTGAGAACTGTTTGCTTGAAAGATATTCAAGCGCTCATGATACTTTTCCTACACAATCATTAGGAGATAGAAATATTAGGAAATTGCATTAAAAATTTTAAAAAACTTAGAATAATAACTTACATCAGTTTCATGAGCACTAGTATGAACACAATCACTCTTTTTGTTTGTGAGAGTGATCATAAAGAGATCACCAGGTTCAAGGCGGTGACCATATTAACTCTTCCACGACCCCTACGATGTTCATCTCTTCTAAACAACATGGGTTTTGTTGTGACCGTAGATTCGACTGTGATAATGACTGCCCGTACATGCCTATAATGCGTCACTAGGGTGGAGCAATGAGTTAAGCCATAGAATCTTCTGCCTGGATCCATGGAATGAAGGGTCAGATTAAAAGAGTTTGAGAGCCAGAACCAGGAGCTTTCCAGGCAGAAAACTGATGTCAAGGCGGATCTCTCCTCTTCTAAGAAGAAACTTGAAGACTTGTAGTTTGGTCATCAAGTTTTCAAGGATAATTTGGAGAGTATTGAAATGGATCTCGAGGTCCTCTGCACGAAGCTGATCGGCACAAACGTGGCCAAGAAAGAGGTCGAGGAAAGCATTAGGCGCCTACAGGCCAAGGCGGGAGAGCTGAAGGTCCGAGAAGAAGATTTTAAGGCTGAAAATGCTAACATCGTGGAGTATTCTCTCCTTAGGTATAATAAATGTTTTAAGAAGGCTCTTCGTCAGGCCATTTGCTTTAGCCCCAACGTTAAACCTGAGGATTTTGATTTGGACAAAGATGTAATAGACGGTCATTTTGTTGATGACTGAATTTGGTTATATTATTTTTTATGCATCGTTCTACTTGATTCCGTTGCACTTTGCTTCTTTTTTGGGCTTTTTTCCGGGTGATATCTTTTCCTGAATATGCTTCATTCTATTTGGACCAAGTTTATGATTTCCTTTTATGGTCTTTGCTCATGGTCGAGCATGTTTTGGTTCTCGATTTATCCTTTACTCGTGATTGAGCATGCTTAGTTCTTTATTGAACTATCTTTTAGCTTTTACTCATTATTGAGCATGTTGTGTTCTTGATTGAACTATCTATTAGGTTTTACTTCTAATTGAGTGTGCTTTGGGATTGGATTTTGAGCTCCGCTCGTGGTTGAGCTTGTTTTAGAAGAGCTTGACAAGATTATCTTAAAAATCAAATATTTTATTTAACTAGGTTTCCCTCGTTAAAACCTTGCTCGATAAACTCTCCTTAGGGAGAAAACTGAGCTAATAAAAATGAGTGCATCACCTCGGCTTTCATCTATAATGCATTTTCATGTGGGTGATATTTCCTGTTCTTAGAATCAGTTCACACTTAGCTCTTGAAGCTTGTAAGCTTTGTTTTGTAGGGTATCTGCCACCCTGTATGGGCCATCCCAGTTGGGTGCGAGCTTCCCCTTTTCTCGGTAGCTTATCGTATCACCGACCTTTCTCCATATGAGGTCTCCTTTCTGGAGCGCTAGAGTTTAACACGAGAATCCTATCATTGGGTTGCCCTCCATTTGGTGACTTCTTCCCTTATCTAGGCCTCCAACCTGATCTTGTGAATGAGATCCAGATCAGCCCTCTAGTTATCTGGGTTGTGTTCTTCTTCGAAGCTTCCTCTTCGCCACGAGGTCTCTCCCAGCTCTTTCGGGATCATGGTGTCCGCCCCATTGGTGAGGTGAAAAGGTGTTTCCTCCATGGAGGACTAGGGTGTGCAATGGTATCCCAGAGGATACACAGGATTTCCTCTGTCCACAAACCCTTTTTCATCCCAAGCTTCTTTCTCATCTCCCTTAGGATGACCTTGTTGGTGACCTTTGCTTGAGCATTGGTCTGTGGGTGCTCAACCGATGATACATGGTGTTTTATCTCCATTTGAGCCAAGAAACTTTTGAATCCTCTGTTAGTGAATTGTTTTCCGTTGTCGCTCACCATTGAATACAGGAGGTCGTGTCTACATATGATGTTTTACCAAACGAAATGTTGGACTTGTTGACCGATGATCATTACTAAGGGTTCAATCTTGATCCATTTGGTAAAGTAGTCCATTGCCACGATCAGGAACTTGAACTATCTGTTCGCTTATGGGAAAGGGTCGAGTATGTCATTCCTCATGTAGCAAAGGGTCGAGAAGGAAGGATAGAGTGCTGCTCTTCTGATGGTAAGCTGGTTATGGGACCAAACTTTTGGCATTCCAAACATTTTTTCGTGAAATCCTTGGCATCCCTTCAAATTGTGGGCAAGTAGAACCTTGCTCTCAAGACTCGAGATGCCATGCTTCTAGCCCTCGAATGTACTCCGTAGATTCCTCCGTAAACTTGGCATGGACATATTTTTCTTGTTCCTCATCCAGGCACTTCAACAACATTGTCGAGAAGGGCCTTTGTTAAGGCTATCATTCTGCAGTGTATAGAATGACTCTTGCTTGTGGATCTTTCCAGCCTCCCTCTAGTCAACTGGGAGGATTCCGAGCTTGAGGTTGCTTGTAATCGGGGCCATCCACCCTGCAATCCCGACTCGTAATTGAAACACCTCATCAGAGTCCCAACTTGACGAGCTGAGGTTTCCTTTTTGAGGGTGGAGTGTTGCCCCGGCTAAAGGGAGAAGCTCTCAGCTGGTTCACGAAGCTCCTTCCCAACTCCATTGACAACTTCACGACACTGATGTCCAAGTTTGAGACGCATATCGCCACAAGTCGCTCGCTCCATCTGACCTCCATTGCCCTGGTCGATATCCGCTAGGAGAAGGGGAAGTCTTTGAGAACCTTTATCGACAAATTCGACAAGGTAGCGATGAGCATTCGAAACCTCAGTCCGGATGTGGCCATGCACCATATGTTGACGGCCTTACGTTCGGGACCGTTTGCTGACAGCCTCTGCATTCAGCCGACTGCAAGCTTGGATGAGCTTAGAAAGAAGGCTGCCAAGTACATGCAGTTGGAGGTACTTAGAGAGTTTCGCAACCAGGCCCGTACGGTGGCTAGCGGAGAGAAGGGCAAGGAGGAGAAGGAGCGTCAGGGTCGGTCGACCAATCAGGGAGATAGGAGAAGGGACAACCGAGGCAACCGATTCTCAAGATATACCCCCTGACGACCGAGAGAGGGAAGATCCTGGACGAGGCTCTCAGTGCCGAGTTGATCCCTCCACCCAAGAAGGCATCAAGCCTCGAAAATGCCGAACGCAGGAAACAATGTTGGTACAGCAAAACCAGCGGGCATTCCACTGAGGAATGCCAAGCCCTTAAGAATAAGATAGAGGAGCTTATCCAAGTTGGACACATGCAACATTTCGTCTAGGGTGCCCGAGGCACAAGATGGTCCTCAGGACAGACGAGCCTACGAAGCGGAGAATTTATTTGAATTGTAAGCCTAAAACATGAAGGGGGGTGAATTGTTTTTAAATTTTTTTCGCAAACTTTGAAGGTATGGGGAAAGTCAATGAAGAATCAAAGTCAAATAAATGAAAATGCTCAAGTTACAAAACGGTTTTAGTTGTTTCCAGAAAATCAACCAGTTGTTTTTGCGATTCAACTGGTTGTTTTTATCAGTAGTTTAAAAAAAAACTTAAAGCAGATATAATTGAGATTAGGGAAAGAGAGAATCAAACAAACAGATTTATATTGGTTCACTCTTACACCAAGAGCTACATCTACTCCCCAAAATCCACTAGGTATTCCACTATGTAATCAACCACACACACCAAAGAAGTGATCTTGAACCCCTCAAGAATACACACTTCCTTTGGCAATACAACACACCACAGATCAGAACAGCCTCTGACTTTGTGAATCACAGTTCTTTACAGAAATACAGATCAAGAGAGAATAAGGAATGATCACACCTGATACAGATTGAATCACAAAAAATTACACAATAGTCCTATTCAACTCTAACCAAGTTCAATCAAAGCTTGAAGTAAATCTTGAAGAAAAAGTGATTTCAAAAGATTAATCCCAGATCATTAATACCAGGAGTGTAAAAGAAACTATTTAAATTCCAAAAGGCAGTTAAAAACATTTAATGAAGGAGCCAAATCAGTTTTGAATCAATTAAAACAGATTTACCAAACTTAACAAATTTTGTTAAGTTTTTTCAAAAAACAATCGGTTGAATTATTGAAACAACTGATTGAATTGGCTTGACAGCAAAATCAACCAATTTAAGCTTTGTCAAACCTGTTTCAAAAACACTAAGTGTCAAACAACCGATTGAAATGATAAAACAACTGGTTGTTTTTCCACTTCTTTGTAAAACACTCTTTTTCAAAAGGATTTGATTTAAACCAACTTTGAAACCTAACTAATAGTGAATTTACAATTCAAACTACTCAAAATATACGCACACAAGCTACATCCAGCCTTCAAGCAATCCATAGAGATTTGGAGACACCAAAACCTTGTTCTACAAAAATTATTCCTCTCAAAGATCCAAGGACGATCGTCGACCAAAGCATCGGTCGAGGAGGGATGACAGTCCACGCAGGGAGGACCCCCCGGGAGAACGAAAGAAGATGTTGTTAGAATTAATGGCCTAAACAAGAGGGGGGTGAATTGTTACACAAAAGATTTTTGTAAAGATTGGCTAAGAATGAAGATTTATCAACAATCACGGAAAGAGCAATCAGGGAAGCCAAGAAATCAAAGCAATTAAAACTGTTTGAAGAAAAACAATTGGTTGAAATTTCATTTTAACCGGTTGTTCATAGCAGCAGAGACAAAAACCACATCAAAGAGTTTGTAATGAGTGAGTGAGAAAGAGAGAGAGAGAGAGAGAGAGATTACACAATCAATTTATACTGATTCACTCAACACCTGAGCTACATCCAGTCCCCAGAAAACCACTGGGTATTCCACTAGCAATCAATCAACAGATTACAAACACTCAACACCACAAAGAGGTGATCTTGACCACACAAGAACACTCCCCCTCTTTGCTTTTCACACAACCACTGTCAGAACAACCTCTTACCTTACAGATTTACAAACATACAAGTATAGAAAGGAAAAAATTACAAGAATCAAAAGGAACAGATTACACCTGGTATTCAGGAAATCACAGAGCTCCTAAGATCAATTCTTGAACCAATGCACAACCTTTAGGCAATCTTGCAAAACTTTGAATCAAATCTCTTCTTAAAAACGTTTTCAATCTCACTTTCTATGTGTCTTTTTGAATATGGAGGGTAATCATATTTACAACTCTCAAATCTATCCGTTTTAGGTAGGTAATCATGAGCCAAAACAATTTCAAATCGATTGAAAACAGATTTAACATGTTTTTGAAAAGCTGTTAAGAAATATGACAATCAACAAATTGAAAAGTCGTTTTAACCGGTTGAATTGGTTTTGATAGTTAGTCAACCAAGTCAAAATCAGTTTTGAAAACCCTCAATCAAGCTCGGTGTAAAACAACCGAATAAACCGTGAAATCAACTGGTTGTTTTTCACTTAGCTTAGAAAATCATTTTTCTTTTTCAAAACAAATTGATTTAGCTTGTGCATAGGATTAAGAATGAACTTTACAGAAATTCTAAACACCCTAGAACTAAGCTTCAATCAAAGCATTACAACATTAAGCTTTCATCGTTGCCGACGGTGGGAACTCTAACAACGCCTGAAAGAAGCACCTCAGAGCAGTGCATTACGTGAACGCGATGTCATTTTGACGAAGAGTGTCGCCCATCACCTTCATCGACGAAAATTTCAAAGGTGTCGATTATCGGCAAGACGACTCGATGGTGATATCGATCAATATCGATAAATTCACCATCATGAAATGTTGGTGGAACAAGGAAGTTCAATAGATATCCTCTACTGGAAGACCTTCAAAGCAATGAGGATACTTGAGGCGGAGATGGTGTCGTACGAAGACCATGTGGTCGACTTCACGGGTGAGAACATCGGTACTAAAGGCTACATTGAGCTTTATACCACCTTCAGCGAGGGGAAAAGCAGCAAAACCATCAAGATCAGATACTCGGTGATTGACGTTAACACCTCATACATCATCCTCCTCGAACGACCGTCCATCAACCGGCTGATGGCGATCATCTCAACTCCCCACCTAAAAATGAAGTTCCTTCATGATCGGGAGATATTCTCACGGTGCACGTTGATCAGAAGGTCGCACGAGAATGTTATGTCGATAGCCTTAGGGTGGAGTCGTTGCGCAACAACCGGTCGCCTAAGCGCAAATCCTCTCGAGTACAAAAATCTCCTCGTAGAGAAGACTCGCCTACGTCGATGGAGCATACAGTCACTATGGTGGATCTAGATCCATGGCCGACCGAAGATTGGTTGGAGGCCAAAGATAGGTAACTTGTAAAAGCGATTCCCAAGTCATGATCGGACAGGTCAAAGATGAATTTGAAGTTAAAGAACCTTTGCTCCAAAGGTATTATCACACAGTCTGCAACAACATGGCTTGGTTCTAGAGGGCAACGTTAGAGCACATCCGTCAACAAGAGAACAAGCATGTTGATACACTGCCTCGGCTATCAACAACAAAGAAGAAAATCCACCATAGGTCGGTGATGCAGGTCTGGATGAGACAACCTAGCGTGGCAAAGGCCGAATGCCTAACGGTCACCAACGAAAAGAACGAGACTTGGATGACGCCGATCGTCCAATACCTTGAACACGACACGTGCAAGTCAAAGGAGGAGAAAGCCATGAAGCAGCAGTGTTCAAGGTACACCCTGATCAACCAAGATCTGTACCGAAGGGGCTACTCGACGCCACTGTTGAAGTGCATCACTAAGGACCAGGTCGAGTATGTCCTCAAGGAAATCCACAAAGGGTATGTGAGAATCATTCGGGCGCTGAGGCGATGGCTGTTAAAGTCCTCAAGACTGGTTATTATTGGCCGACCCTCTAGGGAGGTTGCACAGAATATGTGAAGAAATGCGCCAAGTTTCATGAGTTCGATCTCCTACACCACCTGAAGCCATAAGTGCTACACATCATGACATCCCCATTGTCATTCTTCATCTGAGGGATGGACATCATCGGTCCCTTTGCCTCAAGTATGGGACAAACAAAATTCATCCTAGTCGGAGTCGACTATTTTACCAAATGGATTGAGGTCGAGCCACTCGCATTCATCTCCGCCAAAAACGTATGGCGAAGTATTGTTTGTTGGTTCGGAGTACCGCACACAATAATAACCGACAACGCCGGCAGTTCATCGACCAAGGGCTCAAATCTTTCTACGTTGATCTCGGCATCAAGTACATAACAGCCTCGGTCGAGCATCCCAGACCAACAGGCAAGCTAAAGCTGCTAAGAAGGTCATCTTAAACGAATTGAAGAGGCATCTCAGCAAAGCAAAAGGCTGATGGACTAAAGAACTACTAGAAGTCCTGTGGGCGTATCGTTGCACCCCCCAGACGTCCACCCAAGAGACACCGTACAACCTAACGTACGGGACCGAAGTAATGATCCCGGTCGAAGTAGGCAAGCCTACCATCTGAAGGCAGATGTTTGATCTGGCCCTGAATGAAGAAAGCCTCTCGGTCAACCTGGATTTAGTTAATGATTTCTGCGACAAGAGCAAGATTCGAGAGGCAGCATGCAAGCTTCGGGCAGTAAGGCGCTACAACACATAGGTCCGACCGAGGAGTTTTCAGAAAGTTGATCTCGTTTGGAGAATGAGGAGCGATACAAGGAAGATTGAAGACAAGTTCTCATCCAACTGGGAAGGACCCTTTCGGATCCGAGAAGTTGCAGCTGGGGGGTACCGACACCTGTGAGCGCATCGTTGATCGGGTGACCGAAATCGTTGGTGGGAGACGAGTCCACCTGGATGGAAGAGTTGCGCCGAGGTGGAGGTGTCGGCATAGACCTGAAGGGTCGTTGCAATGTTGCCCCATTCCTTTGGCCTTTTCTTGCTCTTTATGGTAGGGGTTGAGAGTCTCGTGTCAGAAGCCGGATGAATACCACCAATCGCCGTATCGATGTTGGGGCGACCCTTTTCCCGCTAAAGAGCCCTCTCGCGGAAGGCGTTGACAAGGGTCTTGGCCTGAGGCACCTCTCGGCTCATGGTTTCTGCAGCAACCAAAGAAAACACGTTAAAACTATTCAAGGGTATCCAATGCGAGAGAGACCATGACCGACCGAGACAAACAAATTGTCATACCCTCAAAGGCATCCCAGCGTTGGGGCGACATGTACACGACCACCAGCTTCCGTGTCGGAAGTTTTCGAGGGAGCTCGTCGAAAAGAGAGTAAATCTCTTGCTCGGAGGCGGACGAGGCCACTCCTTGAACTCGGTGGGTTTACTAGTCCAAAAAGAGGAAAACTTAGATCGATCGGCTTCATCAAAAAGTACTTCATTCCCTCAGAGCGACTGAAGACTTTAATTTTTTTTCCTTGAAATTCTTGTAAGAGGTGGCAAAGGAGTTGAAAAGCACATTGCCCGACCGACCAATTAGCGAATACCACAAAACCAATTTGGCTGGGTGGAAGGTATGATAGTTAAGAAAGGTTGAAGGGGTAGGAGACAGGCAAAAAACATCGCAAATGATGCGGAAGGCCTAGATAGACGACCAAGTATTTGGATGCAGTTGAGTAGGAGCCATGTTGAGCGCTCGAAGGACACCATCGTGAAGTAATCAAAAGGGAGAGAGACGTGAAGGTCAGAAAACAAACAAGAGTACATGTAAAAAAGGGACGCTCGGTGAGAGACCGAGTGGAACAAACTGTATCGGGGACCTCACATGGTTTGATACCTATGACATCTACACTGACATCAGGCTTCAAAACACCGACCCTGTCCAAAAAGTCAGCAACTGGGGCCCTTTTCACAAAGGCGGAGGTGATCCGAGTCACCTTCGGATCAATCCAGTCAAGCCCCTGTGGGAATGAATGCTCAGGGGAACCCGACCGATCAGAAGCATCGGTCGAGTCATCCCCCCTTACCATCGTTTCCACGAGGGGCAATGACTGAATTTCCCCAACCGAGAGGACCTCGGTCATGGAAGAATCAGACGAAGTTGAAGAAGAAGATGAAGACGAAGATGGAGGAGATGGGAGACGAGAAGGGGGAGCCGAAGAGGAGGATGTAGGACGAGACAAGGAATACATGACTAACCTTTAGGAAGACTTGGAACGCGTTTGGTAAGAAGAAAGATCGCGCGGGTTTCGGAGTAAAGAAGCATAGAAGAGCAATGCCTTGACATTATAACCCTAGGGGTCTCAGAAGGAGAAATGTCACATCCACCAACCGTTGGATCTTCCCATATCCAACGGTCCTCATCAATTGGCACCAAAAAACCCCTCATTAATGCAGGTTATGTCATGCGGATCACGTTAGACCCCGAGAAATTCTGCCATCAAGATGAACCTCAAAAAAATCAAAAAATCAATCGTTGCATAAGACTCTTCGAATTAATCATCCTCGAGCATGGGGGACAAGTGTACTGGTAAGGACCGGACGACCAATGACACTTCTCGATTCCATCATTTAACACGAAAACGTTCCCTAAAGATTATTAGTTAATTAATTTGATTGAAATGTTTTAATATATTTTATTTCAATAACATAATTAAAAGAACTAAATTATTTTTTATGAATAAATAAAGAAAGAAATGCTTGAGATTTACAAATGTTTCAAAAAAAAAATCTCAGAAATTAAATAATTAAAAACTATAATAAAGTCTAACATCATCCCACTCTAAAACCATTATAGCAAATTGAGAACCCATATAATATTTAATATTTCAAAAATTATCAATAAATGTTTTCTTAATTATCTTTTAATGTTTCATTCTTCTTATTTAAAAAAAAAATAGTATTTTTTATCAACAAAAAATTAATTAAATAAAAAAGGAATACTTTAATCCTTATAGAGAAGATGGAGAAACAACTAAACCTTATACAAAACTATAATAAAATAAGACAACTACATCAGCCAACCACCAACCACAATACCAGGACTCACCAAACTCACATAATCGCTTGCATTGCTTTTATAACATTAGACCAGAAAAACATCCTTATACCCTATTGCTAAGAACTAACAACTTCATTGCTCGTCTGCACAACTTAAAGAAATTCCTTTTCCATCCATGCTTGCTTTTAAGTAGTTTATAAAGCGCTTCCCTCCATCAGATTTAGGTTTGTAGCTGTTCCAACACTATTGTCATTCTTAGCATCTGTTTCCCGTAGCTTCAGTTTTCCATGTACAACTTGATCCATGCCCCAGTAGAGAACATTCTACAAAGTCCTTGTCCTGCACCCTGATCTGCACCCTGATCTACAAGCAGGCCACATTTTACATTGATATTGCACTAGTCTTTATTACACCTGCATATTTACCTTCTCAACCATAACTAAGACCGAGTGTACCATAAGTCAAATCATATGTGCATTGTGTAGATGTGTTATCTGTAACATTGTTTCTAATAGGGAGTTCACAACATTTTTAGATATATCTTTAGGCACAGTACCCAATCAAATGTTATGTGATACTCTACATTCAATAAACATGTGTTGCAGTTTCTGCTCCTCCTAACATAGTTCACACAGAGAATTAGGTAAATCTTCCCCCTATGGATAAGGTTAGACTTAGTGGAAATTCTATTTCTAAGCTCTCTCGAAACACCATATTGTGCTGTTAGAATTCTTTTTGATTCCTACAGTAGGTTGCACCAGGTGTCCCTATCCTTCCCTCCTCTTGCCCATTTAAATATAAACATTTATAAGCTGAACTAACAAAATATTCTAAGTTTTTTCTCTCCCCCATTCCCACTCATCTTTGTGTTCCTTATCAAAGATAATTGATCGAAGCTGCTACATCATTTCAGCTTTTTGTATAGCTTCCCATGCGAATTTGTCACATCTCCATGGTATCATCCATTCCCATATGCGATCTTCCCACCCCACAAACTCTTGAACTATTTTATCTTTGTCCTTTCAGATTCCATATAGCCTAGGGTAGACATCTTTGAGAGGTGCCTCTGTGATCCACAAGTCATCCCGAAATCTTTATTTCTTCCCTCTTCCTAATTTGCACCTTACTTTCTTATCAAACCAATTATCTCCCTAACTTTTGCCATGCACCTTCTTCAAATCTCTCCACCAAATTGATTCCTAACTTTCTCTAACCTCATCATCTATATTCCTCCACAAACCATACTTTGACTTTGTTTTTTAAAAAGTTTAGTATGATCCTAAATTTTTTTAAAATAATTTAATTTGATCCTTTCTATTAAATTATTTTCATTAAAATAGGTTTACCTCAACGATTTTTTCACAACACCTTAAATTATATGTGTTGTTATCATATTAAAAGTTGAGATCACTTATTTTGAAAACAAAATGTTATTTGAACTTTTTGAAAAATGTTAGAAATCAAATTTTTAAAAATAGCTTAGAACAACATTAAATTTTTTAAAATAAAAAAAAAAAAAATTGATTTTTAACTTTTAGTATAGAACTAAAAAATTAATTAAGCCTAATATTTTGAATTTTAAAATATATTTTATGAATTCTAAACTTGATATACTTATTAAATTCCTCAATAAACTTGTGGCGGACCAAAAGGAAAAGAAGCTAATTATATTCACAATATGGTGTTTGGAGAGAGCTTAGAGATAGAATCTATGGTGATTACTTTTCCTATAGCACCATTCGAGAGTGGTATGTTGTTGGTGATGAATGTCGCTCCCAGCCAACTTCACTCCAACAATTGAGTTTTCTAATAATTTCAGTTGTTGTGTGAATATCTGCATATATAGCCTACCGTAAATAAATTCATGTATTTCTATCAACTGAAGCATGGGTTCAAGGTTGGTTGGGTGTCATGAACGACATCCAACATGATTCCCTTTTCACCCTCTAATCATAATACTACTTCAAAGGCTTCAAGAACCATTTTTTTAAGGTTTCAACCATTAAGATTCCCGAAAGAGAATCTTTTACCTTATGGGTTCTTCCACCATGTTTCCTCTACATTGACAAGGGCCTGCAAAGTCAAGTCCAAGTTTGAGTATCTTCTCAATGAGGAGGAAAAGTTGGACATAACCGTGCTCAAGACCTTCCTGGACCTATTAACAGTCGGGCTCTTCTAAGAGTGCTCTTGGCCGATAACCCCACCACGACCTTTACAGGTGAGAGTCTAGTCTTAGGATTTTCTTCATCTTTTGTGCATATATAGCTATCTGATTTTTCCTTCTTTTGTGCATAATTGATGCGCAAAGATTCGATTACAAGGCCCTGTGGGGGCTAAAAAGGGCACTACAAAAAAAATCACTTTTAGTGACCACCAAATTCAATCGCTAAAAGTACTATAGTCGGTCGCTAAACATATTTGCGACCGAAACAATCACCAAATAAAAATGGAAACGAAAACCCTAGTCGCAAAACATTTAACGACCGAATTATAAAGTGCTCGCAAATTTGCAACCGAAATTTTGGTGGCTAAATCGGTCGCAGAAAATTTGGTCACCAAAATTCAGAAACCAAATTAGCAACCAAAATTTTAGTGACTAAATCGGTCGCAGAAAATTTGGTCACTAAAATTTAGAAACCAAATTTTTATAAAAAAATCGGTGGCTAAATCGGTAGCTGAATAGAAGGTGATAGCGACCATCATTTTCGGTCGCTATTAGATTAAAATAATTAATTAAAATAATTAATTAAAATAATTAATTAAAAAAAAACTTTTGGTAGCTAATTCAGTGGCTAAATGGAGACCGCTATAACGACAGATTAGATTTCGGTGGTTAAATAATTTTTTTTTTAATTACAACAACCAATTCTGTTTTGATCGCTAAACAATAACTTTCTAAATATAACCACCAAATTGATTTCGCTGACCATTTTTATATGTATTATTAATACCTATTTAAAATAATATTTTGATCATTTAATAAAAATTAAATCTACTTATAAATACTAAAAATTCAATCAGAAATAAATTTCAAATACAAAGTTTAAGGTGTTGCACACAAATTAAAAATAAATTGTAAAAGTAGTTATTCATGTAATGGGTAATTTGTATTATATATGAAAACCCATAAAGTTAACTCTAAGTACAGTATCGCAAGCTAGACTAGTCTCTAAATCAAAAAGTTATGAAAATTCCATTCATAAAAAATGCTTTTAAGTAATCTAATTAGTACAAGTTTACAATGCATAATAATAATAAGAAGAAGAAAGAGATACTCAATTATATACTAATTACAATGCATAATAAAAGAATAATACGATGAATATCTTGGAGCTTTCCAAAGTCATCTTTTGGACATGGAAGGGGGAAAAAGATAGCTCAAAGATATACTACTTACAATGCAAGATATGAAAGATAAAACGAGTATAGTAACATATTGTAAATAGGAAGGAGAAAAATGTTCCTGACTTCTTTCTAAGTGAAATGGTTATTTCAACGAATTAATGGTTATTTACTACTCCCTGATTGGTTCATCTTCCCTCTTTTCTTCATTGACAGTCTTGACAATTGTAAAGCTGAGTTGATTTGTTGAAGACAAAAGTC
Organism: Phaseolus vulgaris; assembly: GCF_000499845.2. Taxonomy (NCBI): domain Eukaryota; kingdom Viridiplantae; phylum Streptophyta; class Magnoliopsida; order Fabales; family Fabaceae; genus Phaseolus; species Phaseolus vulgaris. The sequence goes on from NC_023752.2 coordinate 54,377,579, forward strand.
TAGCCCACATTCTATCAGTTATCATTGACAGTATTGTTTTGATGTTTGAGATTCATTAGCCTAAACAAAATAATCAAAATTGAACTACGCGTAATGAGCTTTTTTCATGGAGATGTCAGGCTCGATTACATTATTATATTAAAAAAATCTAAAAAGATTTAATTTTGTTAAGACAAATTAATTAGTAGAAATACAAGCCAAACAACATATATTTTCTCATAATTTTGTGGACCACACTCCATTTAAAAAAACTAAGAAGGCAATACTAATAAAAAACAAATCATTAATGTTAATTAAAAAAAATTCTACTTCAAGAAAAAAAATACTTCATACAGACACGAATATTGTCGGTGTGACCAACGTAAATGAGGACAAAATATTACTATTGATCATACTGTCACAAGTGTTATAAAAAACAAGTGTTATCAAAAACGCCAACATGTGTCGACCAAGTTGACTCAAACAAAATAATAAAAATAATTAAATCAGTATTTATGTCCGCCTGTCCAACACAAAATAAATAAATAAATAAAACGCTAGTGTGGGTCCGAGTCACCAAAAAAATGAAAGCTAGCAAATAAAATTAAAGATTAATAATGTTTTACACATAAGAGCTGGACAAAAAATTGCTATTTTTGTACACATTTTAACCTGTAAAAAGTTTTCAATTGATAATTTAATTTCACACAATAAAATTATCTAAATCATTCAAATATACAGATAACTCAAACTAAATTTTATAGCATAAAATAGAACTTAGCAATTTAAATGAATAATGTTACTAAAAAATAAAACATAAAATAAATTGTAAATTAAAAATCAACCAAGAGTATTAGAACTTGAAATGTATCATAATACAATTACATAAAAACAAAGTACTACAGATAAAAATATGAAACGTGTCCCCATGAAGTAGAATAACCACTGATCTGTTCCATAAAAACCTGTAAAAAATACAAACAATGTTAATAACTAAAATATTTAGTATATAATAGAATTGTGAAACAATTAAACTTACAGTCTGGGATGCACATCAAGGAAGGGGTTAATCATCATGTTTTGGAGCATACTAATGGTGAAATTGACTTGTATCAGTGGAAGCATCGTCACGTTGTTGCAACACCGTGACAAGTTGTTCCTTTACATGCTTCATTCCGTCCTCCAAGTTTGCATAATTTTGATTATACTTATTAATTTTTGCATGAAGTTGTTGATTTTCAGCCAACTAATCAAATTGAGAAGTGTCGGAACCAGAGCATGAGGGCTGAGTGAAGAAAAAGACTCTTTGACGGAAATTCCCAATCAAGTTTGTCGTACCATAAACTCGACCTCTACTCTTCCCTCTAGCAGCTTCCTTCCAAGCTTGAAGCTTTGTTGGATCTATTTGGGGGACATCAGAGGTTGAGCCTGAGAACTGTTTGCTTGAAAGATCTTCAAGCGCTCATGATACACAATCATTAGGAGATAGAAATTTTAGGAAATTACATTAAAAAAGTTTAAAAACTTAGAATAATAACTTACATAAGTTTCATGAGCACGAGTATGAACACAATCACTCTTTTTTTTGTGAGTGGTCATAAAGAGTTCATTAGGTTCAAAGGGGTGACCATATTAACTCCTTCCCCGATCCCTACGATGTCCATCTTCTAAATAGCGTGGGTCTTGTCGTGAGCGTGGATTCGGCTATGATAATGATTGCCAGTACATGGCTATCATGCATCACTAAGGTGGAGCAATGAGTTAAGCCACAAAATCTTCTGCCCGAATCCATGGCATGGAGGGTTAGATTAAAAGAGCCGGAGGGCCAAAACCAAGAGCTTTCCAGGCAGAAAACTGATGTCGAGGCGGATCTCTCCTCTACTAAGAAGAAATTAGAAGACTTGTAGGTTGGTCATCAAGTTGTCAAGGATAAGTTGGAGAGTATGGAAATGGATCTCGAGGTCCTCCACACGAAGCTGGTCGGTGCAAACGCAGCCAAGAAAGAGGTCGAGGAAAGCATTGGGCGGCTACAGGCCGAGGCGGGAGAGCTGAATGCTCAAGAACCAAAAAGCTCTTGGTTCACTTAAGGCTGAAAATGCTAACATCGTGGAGTATTCTCTTCTCGGGTATACTAAAGGTTTCAAGAAGGCTCTTCGTCATGCCATTTGCTTTAGCCCCAACGTTAAACCTGGGGATTTTGATTTGGAAAAGGATGTAATAGACGGTCATCTTGTTGATGACTGAAACAACTTTTGTTTATATTATTTTTTATGCATCGTTCTACTTGATTCCGTTGCACTTTGCTTCTTGTTTGGGCTTTTTTTGGGTGATGTCTTTTCCCGAATATGCTTCGTTTCTATTTAGACTGAGTTTATGATTTCCTTTTATGACATAAAAAAAATTATTTCTCCATTGATAACCAAAAATTTTAACTTACTTCACTTTGAAAGAGAAATATTTGATTGTGACCAATTATATATATTTCCTTAGTTACAATACACGAAGGACATAATGAATGTTGGTTAACGGAAAAGACAAAACAAGTTTATAAGCAATATAACTTATTCTCTTGAGAATCTAGTAAGGACCTATGAACTTTAGAGTAATCTTCTTAGATGTGATTTCTCTCCTTACACCAAGGAATGACGTAACTCTCATAAAATCATGATTACCGAAAAAAAAATTTAATGGTCTTCATTTATCAGCATCAGATGTCTGCCTGATCGAAGATGTCTTCAATCATCATAGTCCTCAAAATTTGGCTCCTAGTTGTTGATAACTGAAGTGATGAAAAATACGTTGAGTTTTTTTTTTCTTTTCGACTAACTCCTCCTTGTGCATATCAATGAATGCTTCGATGTCTTTTCCTTCCATCTCAAACAGACGATCTAGATAAACCCATGATCTTCGACTATTTCTGTTGAAAGGTTATTTTCAAATTGCTTAAGAAATTTTGATGTGACCAAACTCAATGATCCAAAACTTTGTTGTATTCTAACATGAACAAAGACATCTCACACCAACCTCTCTGCAAGCATATCTCTAATAACACTCATGTTATCCAATCCAAGCTTATACTAATATAGGCAACACCAAATTTCAAAGAAATGGAATCCACAAAAACTTGAGATAGGTATAACTAAATCAAAATGGATTCTTCCCATATTTATTGGGATAACCTCTTTTACTTTTTAATGGTCATATGTGGGTGTCAACATCACTAGCTCATTTTGTTTTTCAATTTCTAGCGATAATATTCTCATATTCAGAAGGACATGCAACATCAATTACTAGAGACTTGTGCTTAGAACTAAGAGTAAGATCTACCACCATCTCAGTCAACCTAATATCATATGCTAAAGGATTCATTCTCACCTTATGAAAAGGTAAGAATAACCTAGCCAAACACAAACTTCCTTAACCCAATGCCATCTCTTCACTACTTTTGTCAAACTAAGACCTCTTACCTCACCCAATTATTTACATTACCTCAAGCATATCATTATCTTCCATAGGTAGAACATGCATAGTCTTCATTAATCCATCTCATATTACTCATAAAGTCATTTTTCTTCATTGTATGTGACAAGTAGGTGATAAAATTGATGGAAATATTATTTCACTCTCATCCCGTGAGTGTCACTATGTTAACATATGTCCTAGTCATGGACCTTTGATTTTTTTAACAAGATAAACGCTTAGCTACATACTTGATTATGTCTTCCTTCATACCATGTCATCAAATAAACTTCCTTAAAGCTCGATACCCTTAGGTCATACTTAGATGTCATTGAACTTCCTTTCGTGACTCTTAAATAACCCATCTGCTTCAATTTTTCATCTTTGGCGTACATATTTTGTTTCTAAATCTCAATATACCATTTGTTTCCCATAGAGAACTCTTTAGTTTCATTAGTACATAATAGTCTTAGAATAATCTTCAAATTCAATTTCACCAATTTCCTTACTCTCACTTTTTTTCTAGAAACTCATTAGTTATAACAAATGTACTACAACTTCCAAATTTAAATTGCCGAAACTTCCACTCAACTCCAACGATATAATTATGTGTCTTTGTGACTTAACCATCTGCAACAACATTTCCTTTTCCAGGATAGTAATTCCACTAAAATTAATAATCTTTTAAAACTTCATCCATCTTCTCCAAAAGGAATTATGCATAGTTCATTACTCGGTCTACCACAATCCAGGTTCCATTATATCATTGTCGGTGGAAAATGAACCACACATATAACAACACAACTTTATTTCTACTTAGTCTCGTCTAATGGTTGTAACACTATCCCAAGTCTTTGATACTCTACTTCAATCTTTTATAGGTCAAATAAACAAGGACAAATGGAATCCCTTCCTTTTTATGTTGAACCATCACAAAACTTCTTCAAATATTATCTTAGTTATGCATTTTTTTATCAGCATCTTAGTTATGCGTGATGCACATTAAATCATTTTTATAACTATTATACTAGACTATGTTCTCTAACTTCTTGTTTGCAAATACAAACAACTTATCCTAAACTTCATAATTCCCCCTTTGCTTCCATAATGAAATTCTCAACCCATTTAGTTTTTAACTCTCCATTAATTTGAGTCTTTAACTATTACATCTGACACTTGAAATGTCTCCTTGCTCATGGCAGTTTCAACCAAATTTACCTTCCACAAATGAACACAAACTTGAAATCTTACTCCCTCAATAACTTCACTAATATCTTTTGTCCCGTGTCTAGTCTCTTCTGACCAAATAAGTACTTAAGATTCTTACAATATTGAATATAACTAATCAACCTCCTATAACAAACAATTAATCCACAAAACTTTATGTTTCCATGCTAGCCTTGTAACGACATTGTTACTCACCTTTACCGATTACATTTGAATTTATAGGTTGTCTTATACACATCTTCACTTTTTACTTATAGTTTTGGATACCTGAATCTCATGTCTACCTGGAAAACATTGATGTTTCATGCAACTTGATCCATCATATCATCATCCCTCAAAAATCTTGTTTATCTTTCAAAAATCAATACATAATTCTAGATTCCTCGTCCTTCTTCTTTATCAACAATATTGATAGTCCTTATGGTATCACACTCGACCCAACAATCTATTTTCTCCAAATAAATTTTTTCAACTTTACTACTCAAATGAAGCCATTTTATAAGGTGTCATTAACGCCAACCATGCTTAAGTACCAGACCAAAAAAAAATCCACTTTTATCTTTGAAGACAACCTTGACACTTACTCCGGAAAACTGTGTATAAAACTCCACTTTGCCGAAGTACTACTTATCTAATCTGAATTATTTATCTCTATTTGAAGTTGAATCCAAGATTACCATCGAATCCAATTGAAAGGATCAGGGTAAATTCAATACAACCCAAGTCGTGCATCTCATATGTCACGGTGTGTATGATCTCCCCCATCAGCTTCTCACCACCTGATATCTTATTCTATGTGACTTAGATCATCAGTGAAGCTCGGAGATCTTTGTTACCACATAGGCATCAATACTTAAAAAACAAACAAACATCAGTTCATACATTATCCCAAATGTATGAATTCAATTTCATACCATTTGTATCATACAGTATCATTCAAAACACGAACCACAACATTCAAAAGTCTATTTAACATAAAAAAAAGCAACACTTAAATATTAAACCATCAAAATCTAATATTTCTGCAAGTTTAAATAATATATAAACGAACAACAAAATATATACATCCCTGCAAGAGAAATTGAATATTGGAACCACGTCTCCTCCACATCCAGATCTTCTAACCTAGGATTTTATTAAAAATTAAAGTTAGTTTCGCTTACCTAAGATTCCAGTGATGAAAATTATACCTCAAATCGGGGAACTACTCCAAAATTTAGAAACTTATAGCAAGTTATCCAAATATTACCAAATTTTAGTATATGGTAAAACAAGTTGAGAGGAACACTTTTCTCAAATGTCCCTATCAAGATTGATGACTAAATCATAGAAAACAACAAATAATAAGAGATCTTTAGGATAAAAATGAACTTACATAGTTTAATTTTGAAGTTTAATTTTGATTATTTTGTTTAGACTCATGAATCTCAAAGATTAAAACAATACATTTTTAAATGCAAAGAAGCTCTATGAAGAAGATGAATGGATACCAACAACATATATATTCAATAATCATTACTTTCAATATAAATTCTTGTCCCAAATCTAAACAAACAATCTTATTTTTACATAAAAAAAAAGTAACTTCCAAGTACTTTTTTAGGCTTTAACCATTTCCACTGACCCATTTCCTCCTCAACCTCTTGCTTAAGGAGAGATCCTGAAAACAAAACATGAAAATAAATCAATGAGGACTATTAAAATGTATAAAATCGAGAACAATATATACACAGAAAAAAAGAGAATACTTACATGCTACAATTGAAGTCCTTGGTGAGGGGAAAACCCAGATCAACATTACATAGTTTAGGAAGTTGCAGGCCTTTTTCTCTGTCTAGGTTAGGAATCTGTGGCTGCTTTCATAAGACACTCACATGCAGTACGAAGTTCAGGTTTTGTGGGTGCTGAAGCTTTCACATCAACCACTGCATCGCAACAAGCAGTTGGAGGCTTATCAGTATTGTTGGAGAGAAAAGGTAAGCATGACAGCAATGAGAGTTTTGCCTCCAGACAGTTGAAGCCATTCACTGGCTTCATGGCTGCAACTGTGAGGACTAACACAATTGCCAAAGGAAAAACAGATGCAGACACACTCTTCATTTTGCCACACTACTTTTTCTCAATCACTCACTTCTCTTTTTCTTTTCGATGAATGGAAAACTATGGAGAGATGCTACATTTATAACACTGTCACCTTTCTTTATCTTTCCCCTGTAAATCTTTTTTTATAATATTTCCTGAGATAGTTTTTCTAAGGCGTTTCTTTAACTTTAAGAAAACAAAAAAATAATATTATTTTCTTTAATTTAAAACAACCCTTTTACACGGTCAAGGGGCTTAATTTACGTAAAAAACTATTATGATAAAGTAAAATGAAAATAATAATAAAAACAAATAATAATACTAAAAGAATAAAAAAAAATTATGTTTATATTATTTAATTTATTTCAGTTAAGCGCTGATTTTCTTTATTAATTTAATTTATATTTATATCATCATTTAATTTACTTCCAATAGTGATCTCTGATTTATATTTTTTTATTAATTTAATTTAGGTTGAGAATTATAATTATTTATTACTATTGTTATTAATAATAATGTAATTACTAATGTTACAACCTAATACGAATAATCCGATATATAAATCATACTCTTCTAGTTATTTAATAGTTTTTATATTATTACTACTTAATCATTTATTGATAATATATTGTCTTGTCTGTTCAATTTATTTATATTTTTATTATTTTATTTGTTTCCAGTAATTCTTTTATATGTTCTTTTATTTAAAATTATTTTTTATAATATATTGACGTATATGTCTAATTATTTCTTTAAAGCTCATGTTTTAAATTTTATTTTTATTTTTTTATTTCTATTATTTTAAACATTATCTTTTTTATAATTTGAAGAAATATTTATAAAATAATAATAATAATAATATAAGATAGAAGTAAAAGTAAATAATTTTTCTAATTCAATAAACTTCGATAAAAGTAAGTTATATATCTAAACTATTATTATTTTATATTTTTTAAATATTTTTTAATATATGTTTGGATTGTTTGTAGAAATTATCAATTAAGATAAAATATGATATATGTTAATAGTCATTAATTTTATTTTATGATCCTTGAAAATGTTTAAGAGTATATTAGTGGAATTGCAAAAAGAATCCTAGGTTTTTTCATAATAAGTCGATATAATACTAATACATGAGTGTTTGTGGAAGAAAAATTGGATTAAAGATAAAGATTATGGTGGGATATAAGAAAATACTTACCAAATAGGAGGTGAATATATGCATAGTTCAAAGAAGCACTACCAACTAGAATATTCATAGACCAAACGTGAAATTATTTTATACTTACACACCATCATCAAAATTGGATAGTGAATATATTTGGGTTGAAAATTGTTAATATTTTTTAGAAAAATAATTAGGATTGTACTAATCATTTTAGTGAGAAATTTTCAATTACATAATCACTTCCTAAGTAAATCTTCATGTTCAAAATAGATCATCTAAAATAAGAAGTGAATCAATATGTTTAATAAGATATATTAAGTCTTATAGTTGTAAATCAAATCATAAACCACTATTATTATTATAATAATGTGGGTTAAGTTATTTAAAAAAAATTATTTAAAACTTACAAAAACCTCCCTTATTTCCATATTTTTTTTATATGTGTTTGAAAACAAAAACTTACTCTATAAAAATTGTTTGAAAATTTTTATAAAGATTTTCTAAAACTGATTCATGGATAACCTTTTTTTATCAACAATAAATAAATTAAATTAAGAGAAATACTTTAGGATATCACAACACGTATACAATAATCACACAGATACACCTTCCTATGGCATAGAGCAAACAGCCATTATGTGACTTAAACAACATAAACACACCCAAAAAAAAAAGATGCACAAAACTACTTTGACAGCACCTATTCAAAAAAGCAGTACACACACTAGAAAGTGGATCAAAGAAATTAACTATAACCACTAGGAATAACATTCTAAAGGTGCACCATACGACAGGAGAGCTTAAGAGGGTTGTGGCAGCAACCGACCCAGCAACCATACCAGAAAATCTATTCTGCATCGCTTTGAATGCCAAACAGTCTACTACACCATCATTCAAACAGCAACCAAACCTTCAACTTGGCATCCATAATCCACAAAGCAAACTTAGACTTCCCCTGCATCCAACTACCTAACCGATCCATCATCCTCTTCTTCCTTCCTTTCTCCTTTATACCATAACTCCATCGTGTTTATACCTCCAACCTTCATTAACAGCTGCAATACTGTGCAAAAGCACCACACCAATATTAGTATGTGGGCTAACATGGATTAGTGTGAGTTATAGTGTTAGTCCGCTAATTTTGCTGAATTATCCAACACTAATTGTCTTCCACAGATTATATGGTAAAATATATGTTGCATTTTTTTCGTATTTTATTTTGTTTGTGTTTTTGAACTTCACTAAAATTGTAATATCCTTCAAAATATTACAACTAAATAACTAAATTGACAACACTAACGAGTGTGGTCAAAGTGTTATCGTTGGATTGGTATTTTGGGGCCCAAAATAGGGGTATTAAGAATCATGTGGAAAATTTCCACTTGATCCATCTGTCCAAAAAACAAAACCAGGTTTGGCTAGGACTGTGGGCGGCAATTGTCAGCTGCATTTGGAAACAGAGGAATCTGGTGGTGTTTAAGGAAGAGTCCCTGATGAGATTCTCCAGAATGCACAATTACAGTCCTGGCTATGGTTGAAACACAAGGTAGTTGATTTTTCGTATGCGTTCTCTTACTGGATTCTGAACCCGAACCAATGCCTCCTTGTTGTGGTATGAGTGCTCTGGCGCACCTAGTGTAATATGGTTAGGGCACTAGGTTCGGGAGTGGCGTTAGTAGGGTGGAGCAAAAATGGTTTATGGGTTGTAGCTGGGTTTTTTTTTTGGGCGGTCAGGGGTTTTTGCTACTGGTTTTTGCTGGAGTAACGCTAACCCAAGTTGTTGGTATTGTTCTGTTTCAGTTTTGTGTTGCCAACTGATTGATGATAGGAGGATGAAGGCTGCCATTTAAGGAGAGGATGGAACCGTAAGCAGGACGTCTGGAATGGCTGCAGGTGGTCGCGGGTACGGTATTGGGTTCTGTTTGCTCAGTCGCAAGTACATTTCTCCCAGGTGTTTTAGTTGTGCCCATACAATTGGTTTGGACGGGAGATGGTTGTGGCTCATAAATGCAACATAGCTTGTTTGGGGCCTTTGAGTGTGGAGGCTCTGTTTCTGTTATGGAGAGCTTCGAAGGACTCTGGTTTAAACGTGTTTTTGGTCTCAACCTAAACAAACTTGTGCAGCCCATACATATGTTATGGTGGCTGTGGCAGTGGTTTAATCAGTATAGAATCCAGGATCCAGACTTCCAGGCTGAAGTCTACATAACATAGAGACAACAGTCTCGGAAGTTTTGGCCTAGGTTACTGTTTTAACTTTTCCCTTCACACCCTTTTATAACATCAGAATTGATGTCACATACAAAACACGTGAAATGATAAGACAGAAGGAGCTGGTTCAAGGGCTGCCATAAGGATGTTTGGGTGAGTGAGGTGGTTTGCACGAAATGCTGGTGCCGTGAACACTGCTAGAAGCCGTGCGGAGGTATATCAGTTTGGATCAAGGGGCTTAAAAGAAAGTGGTGTTGGGGGTAGTATATGAAGACACGTAATAGAAGAGACCAGTGGTCAAGATATGCTTTTCTTGAAAATATGGTTAAGTAGGTGGATGAGGGGTAGTGTGGAGCAAATGGAAAAGTCTTGTTAAGCTAGAATATGTTTGTTCTGTTTTTATTAAAATGTATACTTGTCTTTGTCTTGTGCTATTTCGTCTCTTCTATATGGGTTGGGTACTCCTGAAGTACCCCTTTTATTCTATTAAATTCTTTGCTGATAAAAAAAAAATAACTATATCATACATACAATATCTAATTAATATATATATATATATATATAATTCATATCTCAAATATTATTTTTTATAGGAATTTTAATATTTACATAATATTTAAAATAAAACATTTCAAAAAAAAAATAAACAGATCATTTTGCTCTTGTGGAACTCCCTCATTTGCAGTATTATCTACTCTCGTGTCAATACATGATCATCACAGACAAAGAAAACAAAACACAACAACCAATAAGGTAAGCTAGCTATAAAAAATCTATATAATTTCAATTTAAATTAAGAAACATAAAATTATCAAATCTCATAATTTACACAAAATCATCAAATTTTTATAAACACTTATCACACTACTCACTGTGAATTCACATTCAATAACTCATTCACTTCAAGATTAACTTACACTATATCAACTGCAAATCAACCAATTTTTTAGATTCAAACTAAAACAACTATTCACATTTACCCTACATTACTCGAAACAATCAATTCTGAAAACAAGATGTGGGGATGATCATGTCACCCCCACATTTAGATCTACTAACCGAGGGTTCTATTTGAAATTAAAACTAACTTCCCTTATCTTAATTTGAGCAAATGCTCATTAATAGCTCCAAATCCTAAAAATGTTTAAGGGTTGTTTAACCTGCATCGTAGAGTTCTGAACTATATCACTCGAACCTTGAGCTAACAAAGACTAATTTTGAAGATAAAGCATCACATGCAAGTCTAACCTAACACTACAAAATAATCAGATTTACATATTGATTATTACCCACGGATCTGAATTCTAAGGTCAATTCAGTATTACCTATGAATATTACCCGCGGATCTAAATCCGTAGGTAAATTCAACATTATCTATGAAATTTTATTCACAAATCTGAATCCGTAGATAAATTTTACATTATCCACAAACTTTACTCACGAATCTATATCCGTAAGTAAATTCAATATTATTATTAATATAAACATTTTTATTTATTAATAATATTAATATTTATATTTATATTATTGATATATTAAAAATATTACTAATATTGATAATATTAATATATTAAAAATATAAATAATATGAATAATATTAATCCTAATAATTATAAATGTAATATTAATAATATTATTATAATTATAAATAATAATCATAACTAATATTCATAAATAATAATAGTAAATAATAATTATAAATAGAAAGACAAGAGAAAAAGAATAATAAAAAAATATTAAAGAAATATGCAAGATTATTTCCGAATTTAACCATGAACTAGAGTTGGTAGGTATTATGATAGGCTCTTGAATGGATTGTAGAATTTCTTCTAAGTCTTTGGTTTGGGGTTTAGAAGGAGGCATTGGGAAGGTCAATGAAAGCACCAATTGATAGGCTCTTTCTACGGCTACACTAAGATAATTGAAACTAGGGTAACATCAAAATTCTCCCCCTTTCATTACTGTTAAAAACTGACCTAAATAGAAGTTGTATGGGCCCAACTGGCCTTACATTGTTCCCTAAACTTTCTAATAACACCTAATTAATTACATAATGTAGTCTTCCATCCATTTGGGCTTAACAATCTGACGTTTGGGCCTATTATTGTTGGGCCCTGTTGTATCATATTACCTACGAACTCAGGTTGATGGGTATTACCTACGGACCCTAATTGGTAGGTAATACCTAAGGACTAAAGTTCGTGGATATTATTTACAAATTAGAGTTAGTAGGTATGCATACTATTAACATTAAAAAATTAATAATATTAATATTGTGATATTAATATTAATAATATTAGTATTATAAATACTATTATTAATTACTATAATAATTAATATAGTTATTAATTTGAATAATATTAATGATATTAATAATATTTATATTATTAATAATACTAATATTAATAATCATAATATTTATAATAATAATAATAATAATAAGACAATAAAATTTGTCTGGTGTAGTTAAAATTTCTTTTGGTCACTCAGACTGTAACACCCCATAATTTACATATAACTATTACAATAAAAGTTATACCCGTTTCTATACAAACTTGGAGTTTTTTAAAACATTTTTAATACATGATTAGAATTTATAGAAATACAAATATTTATATATCCATAGCTCAAAATAAAACTCTGAAACCTCTAAGGCTCTCCTGCACCTGTATGGTCATTTGCTCGTGTACATAGTACAGTCATAGCAGTTCAAACACAACACGAAAAGCAAGGATAGGCTAGTGCAAAGAAAATCCATAACATAATTCATGGAAATATAACCAATTTAGACTAATAATTTATAAACATTTCTTTAAATAATTTCATGTAAAATTTCAATACCAATTTCATCATTCATATAGACCACACATGGATCTATTTTCAATCATAATCATTGGATTTCATTTCAATCCCACTTCGTCTTCCGGAAGACTCATTAAGTATGCCCCTACCAGAGACTAACACTTGATCCAAAGATTACCAGTGAATCCAATAGAAATGATCAGGGTAAGTTCAAACATCCAATACCAAGTGTCTACAGTAGGACCCGGTGTGTATGAACTCCATCTCAGCTTCTCACCACCTAATATCTTAGTCTACATGACTTAGATCATTAGTGAAGTCAGAGTATCTCTATTAAACATAGGCTTTTCATACTTAACGTACCATCAAACAACAACTCATACATTATCCCAAATGTATGACATCAATTTCATACAATTTACATCATTCGTATATAGTACATATCATTCAGAAATTTTCCAACATCAAAAACAATATTTAATTGTCAAACTATCAAAATATAATATTTATAAAGTTTAAATAATATATAAACAAACACACAATATATAAACAAATAACACCCCTGCAAGAGAAATTTAATATTGGGACCACGTCCCTTCCGCATTTAGATCTCCTATCCTAGGGTGCTATTAAAAATTAAATTTAGCTTCCCTTACCTCAATTGCTTGCTTTCCAAGCAACTTCTAGAATTTTATTCCCCACAGTCTGGATAAACTTCAAGATTTACGGGCCTAAAGCAAGTTATCCAAACAAAACAAAAATTTAGTATATAGTAGAATAAGTTAAGAGGATTAAACTTCTCAACTGACTCCACCAAGATTGATGACTAAATCCTAAGGAAAAATAGAGAACAAAGGAACTTTAGAGCAAAAATGAACTTACTCTGTTTGAAAATCTGATCGGGTAGAAATGTTCCTTAACTCCTCAGCACAGCGCGGTACGATCAGATTCAAAAATAGATGAGGTATAGAGTGAAAGAGAGAAGATAGAAGGGAGATATGGAGGGAGAAAGAAGAAAGAAAGAGAATGGTGTGTAACGGTGGGGGCAAATGCTTCTTTATCCTTTTTCTTTTTTTTTTTACGCTGTTACATAGACTTGACAAATTTATTTATAAAATTAATAATAGTTAGAAATAAAAATAAAAAAAAATGTACAACATTATCTACGAATTTACATAATAAATAACTGAATTTTTTATTTATACTATTTTCATTCTAATAATAAAATATTCATATATCATTTAAAATACAATCCTTATATTCCTCTAACAATTATTTTCTAAATCCTTTAAGAAATTGTGAATATTAATTGTCTTCTCTTTCTTCTCTTGAAGTGTGGTCCACCACAAGTTCAGAATTAATAAAATAAATTTTAAAATTCAAAATATTGAACAGACTAAGTTATAAAATATTTTAATGTTAATTTTTGAAAAATTAAATATTATATCAATTTGCTTTAATGATGTTAAAGTATGAATGACAATGTGGGCTGGTCCGCTTCACATAGACTTATTCCGCACTTGGTCCGCAAAAAGTGGTCGGGTTGGCCCGTCCCGCATAGAATTTGCAGACTGATTTTTTTAACCCGTTCTGCATAAGGGTTGGCCCGCGGGCTTGTGGGTTAGCTCGCATAAGAAATATTTTTTTTAAAAAAATATTTTAAATAAAAAATTTGAATTTTTTTTATTTAGATGCATTAGATAAATGGTCTCATAATATTATTTTCATGAGACATGCACATTATGATGTTATTAAAAAATTTGGAATGTAAAATATGAGGCTACATGAAGAAAATATGAGGTGCAAAAAAAATATTATACATTTTAAAGTTATGTGAGTTATGCGAGTCAACCGGTCCCACGCTTGGCCCGCGCGGGCTGCGAGTTATGTGAGGCGGGCCTAAGCGGGTCTACGATTGAAATAAGCAACTCGTCCCACGTTTTTTTTCAGAGGGCTGTGGGCCCATACGACCCGCCCCACTTTGTCACCCCTATTTTAAAGTGTAATGATCTTAGAAATTATTATAGTTTTTAATTATTTAATTTCTCATTATTTTTCGAAACATTTGTAAATCTCAAACATTTATTTATTTATTCATAAAAAAATATACTTCTTATAATTATATTATTGATATAAAATATATTAAGTTTTTTCCGATCAAATTAACTGCTAATTTTTAGGGAACGTTTTCTTATTAACATTAATGATTTATTTTTGAACATTAATGCATTCTTAGTTTGTTATTGGAGTGTGGTCCACTAATTATGATAAAATATATGTTGTCTGGCCTGTATTTCTACTCATTAATTTCTCATAACAAAATTAAATCTTTTTAAGGTTTCTTTAATTTAATTAAGCCTCTTCATGAAATGAAAGCTCTCAATTCACATAGTTTAACTCTGATTATTTTGTTTAGGCTCAATTAATCTCAAACATTAAAACAATACATCTTAATGAAATGCAAAGAAACTCCATGAAGAAGATGAATATGGATACCAAGAACATATATATATATATATATATATATATATATATATATTAAAAACTCATTACTTTTAATATAGATGCTTCTCCCACACAAGTTCAACAAACGATCTTATTTTTACATGAAAAAGAAAGTAACTTGGAAGCATAATCCACCATTTCCAATGTTCCGTTTCCTCCTGAACCTCTTGCTTAAGGAGAGATCCTGCAGAAAAAACATGAAAAATGAATCAATAGGGCTATTAAAATGAAGAAGAATATATGCAGAGAAAAAAGAATTCTTACGCGCTGCAATTGAAGTCCTTGGTGATGGGAAAACCGACATCAACGTTACATAGTTTAGGAATTTGCGTGCCTCTATCTTTGTCTAGGCCAGGAATGTCTGAGGCTCCTTGCACAAGACACTCACATGCCTCACGAAGTTCAGGTTTTGTGGGTGCTGAAGCTTTCACATCACTCACCGCACTGCAACAATCAGTTGAAGGGGCATCAGCACCGTCGGTGAGAAAAGGTAAGCATGACACCAATGAGAGTTTTGCCTTCAGACAGCTGAAGCCATTCACTGGCTTCATGGCTGCAACTGTCAGGACCAACACAACTGCCAGAGGAAGAACAGAAGCAGACACTCTCTTCATCTTGTGTTTTATGAATGGAAAAAACTATGGAGAGATGCCACATTTATAGCACTTCTCAGCTTTGTTTACGTTACCATTTTACCCAATAATTTTTTTTATAATATTTCCTGGGTAGTCTGTCTGAGGGGTTTCTTTAACCTAAAAAGAGTCAAACTTTCTATACTTCGTTATCTTTTAGTTCATATATTAAAATTCAAAAATTATTTTTTTTCAAAATTTTAAAACGTTTAATCACTCCAAGAAAATCATGAAATAAAAACTAATTTTTAAAGACCAAAATAATTAGTTGCAATAGTAACTAAATTAGAGACCATTTTACAAACTAAAAAAAATATTTCTAAATTAGTTTCTATGATTAGCAACCAAGGTTTTAACCATCAATTATTTAATTTCTAAATTTGGTAGCAAAAATTTTGGTGGTTAATTATATACCAATTTAGAAATTATTTAACAATATAAACTAATTTAGAAATCAATTTTTTTTTTAGTTTCTAAAATTGTCTCTAATTTAGTTACTATTGCAACTAATTATTTTGGTATCTAAAAAGTGGTTTTTATTTCATGATTTTCTTTTTTTGTAATGAATGTATCCAAGTTTTTTAAAGGTTGGTTCAAATTTTCTTTAAAAATTCAATGTGCTTCTAATTTTTTTTTAAATAATTGAATATGGTGGTTCCAACCTTTTTTTAGAATATAGTTCAATGTGGAGGCAACAGCACATAATACATTGACAATATCGTAAGGTAAATGTTTTAATGAGGACAATTTAATTGTTTTAAAAGAAAATTGATAATATATTAAGTTTTTAAAAAATATCAAGATTAAATTAACTTTTGCTCATAGAGACTAAAATGGATAATTAAGCCAAAATTTCATTATCTTATACTTTAATTAAATGAAAGTGGGAGTAGGAAGTAGGAAGTAGGAAGAAAAGGAAAGGTATGTAGAGACTAAAAAGGATAATTAAGCAAAATTTCATTATTTTATACTTTAATTAAATGAAAGTGGGTGTAGGAAGTATGAAGAGAAGGAAAGGTGTAAAAAGTAAAATTATTCTATGTATTAAAAGGGAATAAATTTAAGTGGAAAGATAAGTTTGTTGTAGATGTGACCAATGTAATTGAAAAAAAAATATTAATTTTATTTTAATAATATTAAGTTCATTATTTATTTTATTAATTATTTCATATTTATATTTTAATTATTTATTTTATTATAATATAGTAAAATATATTTATAAATATTTAATTATTCTTTATATTTATATATAATTGCTTATGTTTAATTTTTTCGTAAATCTTCGTAACGAAGGAAGTTTAGGAACATATTTTTTTCTCGAGTTTTGTATTGTTTAATTTCCAATGTATTGATTTCTGCACTTTTTCTCCTCTTTACATATGCATTTACCGTAATTTCATGGATCCAAACAAACAAACTCTCATAGATCTTAACTGAAAGACCAAGTTTTTTTTTAATCTAAGACAAATCTCCTTTAAAATAAAAACACAAATATTTAGGTAAAGTTAAATCAATTTCTAAATGATTACTCATATTTTTTTTTAAAAAAAATGTATGTAATGATAAGTTGGCTAATTTAGAATTTATTCATATATAACCATTTTATTGGTATAATAAGTTTCTATTTAGTTTTTTTTTGAATTTTTTATGAATAGGTATAGTCTATTTTTGTATTGTTTTTGTTAACATATGAATTTTGGTCTAGTTTTCTCATATTTATATATATATATATATATTAATAATATTTTTTTTTCATGTGATAGCAGATGATTGTTGTTGTTTGAGGTATCAGTTTAACTGAGATGTTACATAGTAATGTCTAACCTATAAAAAAAACTATAAAAAAAAGACTGTTTTTAAATAAAATTAATAAGTATGATTTTTTTTAAAATTATTTACTAATAAGATTGGGTATACTATAAATTGGGACACACAAAAATGGTATAAAAACTCTTAATAAAGAATCCCAGTTGAATACGCCTTTAGAGGTTACTTAAAGTAACGTTTTCAATATGATGTGTTTTCACGTGACACTCTAAAGTTGTTTAATTTTGTTTTTTTTTTAGTTATTTTTTGAGAAATTAATTAAACTTAGAAAATGAAAACATTATTTAGCTTATTGAAACAATGTACTTTATTATGAATAATAATCAAATATAAATTAAAAGATATGACTTTTTGAATTGTATGAAATTACTTTCCTAATAATATGTACAATAAGAATCATATATGTTATCACTAACCCGTTGGAGAATAATATATTATATTTTTTTAATATAAGAAACAAGCATTAGATTAGGGGTGCCTTTATCATTTTTATTAGAGTGTGACCCACAAATTACGTTAAAATAAGTTACATTATGTTATGATTTTGTGAATTGTTTCAATAGTTTTGATTTGTAACCTTATTATGAATATTAACTACCCTTTTCTTTTTACTCCTAAACATGGTCTTGAAACCCCCACAAATTATGATATAGTGGCCCTTTTATTTAATTTTTTAATTCTTTGTCTATGAAAAAAATATGATAAAGTAAACGCTGTTTGTATATGATTTTGATTTATTGTTTTGAATTATGTTGATGTTAGAATTTATGGTTGTTTTAATTATTTATTTTTTATATTTATTGTTTGAGAAATTTGTAAATGTAATGCATTTAATTTTCATTTATTAAGATAAAAAAAATACTCAAAAATATATTTTTAAAACAATAAAAGTCCAATAAGTTATAATATATATTGAATAATCGTTATAAAAAAATAAAATAATCAGCACTCCCACAAAATACAAATGACGTATAAGGTGTTTTCATGTCATATGTATGAGGTGCATTTTGTTGGTATCTCAGTTTGTTTTGATGGTTTTGAAGTGTGATGATGTTAGAATTTATTGGTGCTTTAATTATTTAATTGTTCCTATTTAGTGTTGATAAAAGTGTGATGATGTTAGAATTTATATCTTTTTTAATTATTAATTGCTCTATTTAGTGTTGAGAAAACTATGATGATGCTACTTAGTGTTGATAACTTGGTAAATGTTACGTGTATATATATAAATGTTAAATCCTAAAAATAATGGATGATGATAAGTTTCACTACAACCCAAGTTGCAAATTTGCACATTTCATAGAATGAAATAATTCCTCCCTCAACTTTTTTCATCTCCCTATAAAGTAAGCACGTTTATTTTTTAATTTCATCATTTAATTATATGTCAAGTTGTATATATGTGTTTTACTTTTATTGGGACACCAAAAGTTAGTATATTAGTGATGTAAATTCTTGAGTTTAAATCACAACACCATTTTTTACTTTAGGTCACAGTGACATGTCAACGGTTTAAAAAGTGTTGCCTAAAATATGGATAAGCAATAGTTTTAAATTGTTGACTAAATAATAAGATTTACTTGTCTCTGACTCAAAGTATATGAGAAAAATATTGTCTAATTATTTCAAGCAACAAGTTATATTGTAGGAACTAATTGAAAGAAATATAAGAGAAGGCAAAAAGTTGTAGCAACTGATTGAACGTAATTGCACAAAATTGTAAAATTGATAACCAACATCCTCCCTTAATTCTGATTTGGAACAACCTTCCCAATTTAAGTCATGATATTGTTTTTCTCAATCGCCATCAATTCTTCATTCATAGTCTTTTGCCGCCATTTGGGGTGTTGAATGGCATCGGCAAGTCTCACAGGTTCTGATTCTACAAGAAAAGCAAAGTGAATCAAATCTCCATTGTCATCAACTTCATCATCAAGATTTACTTCGCAATCTTGAAGATGTACAGGTTGTCGTTGCTGCCTTCTTGGTCGCTCCATCATAGTTGCAATTGGAGTTGCAACTTCAAGTTGAATTACAACTTCAGGTTGAACTACAACTTCAGGTTGAACTGTAGGTGCTTCAAGAGTGACTCCATCTTCCACATCATCGTTCAAAATGTAAATATATCGTTTTTTCGAATCCATTTCAGTTGCTGCATTCCATTGCCATTCCTCATCTTCGGAAAATGTAACATCACGACTGATAATCACCTTCTTTGTCATTGGATTGTACAGTTTGTATCCCTCATGCTTATATCCAATGAAAATGGTCTTCACTGCCTTATCATCCAACTTCGATCTTGCTGCCTTGGGAACATGAGCATAAGTAATTGACTCAAATACCTTCAAGTGTTGCACATTAGGTTTGAATTCACTCCATGCCTCAATCGGAGTTGTGTTAGGAACACTCCGAGTGGGTGATCTGTTTATCAAATATACCGCACATGTTACGACCTCAGCCCAAAAATAATTTGGCATACCTTTTGCTTTAAGCATGCTTCTCACCATGTCCATGATTGTTCTATTCTTTCTCTCAGCAACTCCGTTGTGTTGAGGTGTGTAGGGACAGGTTATGTTATGTTGCAACCCAAGTTCTTCACAATGCCTCTTGAACTCATTAAACTTGTACTCACCCCCTCCATCACTACGCACCATCTTAATTTGTCTGTCACTCTGTCTTTCAACAAATGCTTTAAATATTTTAAAGCAGTGGAATACCTCATCCTTGCTTTTCAATACATAAATTAAGGTTTCCCTTGAAAAATCATCAATAAAGGTTAAAAAATACTTATTACCTTCAACTGATGATATGTTCATTGGGCCACAAACATCTGTATGAACAAGCTTCAAAGGAAATTTTGCACGCCAAGACTCCTTAACAAATGGTATCCTGTGATTCTTTCCAAAAATGCAAGCCTCACACAATTGATCAGGATGATGAATATGGGGTAAACCATTTACTAAATTGTGTTTGGAGAGATTTTCCAAACTCTAGAAATTTAAGTGCCCAGAGCGAAAATGTCATAACCATGATTCATTATTCACTATTGCATTCAAGCACTTGAAATCACCCATATGAATATCTACTAGAAACATGCGGTTTTTTGATAAAAAGGATTTAAGAATCAAACTACTTTTTTTTTATCAAAAATTGATAATTTATTTTCAACTATGTGCATCACATAACCCTTCTTGGCCAGCTGTCCCATACTCAACAAATTACTTTTCATATCAGGTACATAGAAAACATCATAGATGTACCTGTGATCACCATTCTTCAATGTAATAAGAATTCACCCTTTTCCAGTCACCGGAATGAACCTGCCATCACCGAATTTCACTTTTGTGCAAAATGAGTCATCCAAATCTGTAAACAACTCCTTCTTACCACACATGTGATTTGTGCAACCTGTATCTA
This sequence comes from Phaseolus vulgaris, assembly GCF_000499845.2. NCBI lineage: Eukaryota > Viridiplantae > Streptophyta > Magnoliopsida > Fabales > Fabaceae > Phaseolus > Phaseolus vulgaris. The sequence goes on from NC_023752.2 coordinate 54,398,888, forward strand.
AATACCAAGTCTGATTGTTTGGAGTTTCATTTGATGTGGCTGCCATTAGTACTGCATGATCCTCTTCATCTTGTTCGTTATTACTGTCTTCTTGAGCACAATTGATAGCATGATTATCACCTTTTGATCTGCACTCATTTGCATAATGGCCATGTTTATGGCAATTATAACACTCAACATTTGATTTATTATAAATGTCTCCTCGTCCTCCGCGATCACGTTCCCGCGCCAAGCGCCTCCATGATTCTGGCCACCACGACCTTTGCTGAAATAGCTACCATGTTTATGATAGGAGCTACCAATTGAGGCTTGTGCTTGTAAAGTCTGTTCAATTGGTTTTTCAATCTTATTGTCATTCATCCGCTGTTCATGCGCTCGTAAAGAACCAGAAAATAACCTTACTGTCATTTTTGAAATGTCATTGGCCTCTTCAATTGCGGCAGCAACATGTTCAAATATGGGATTTAAAGATCTCAAAATCTTCTCCACCTTTGCCTGCTCCGAATATGTTTCACCATTGGTCTTCATCAGATTTGTCAAGGCAAGAACTTTATTTATATAGACATCAATAGAGTCTGTGGTTTCCATGTACTACAATTCATATTGGCGTCTTAGGGTTTGAAGACGCACCCTTTTGATCTTATCATCACCTTTATAATTGGTTGACAAAATGATCCATGCCTCACTGGCAGTTGTTGCTCCTTCTATCTGCTCAAAAGTCTCGTCATTCATGCCTTGATGGATGAGATACAAAGCCTTATTGTCTTTCTTCTTCTGATCACGATGCGCTACTCGTTGCGCCTCAGTTGCATTATCACCTAATGCAGACACTCCACTCTCAACGACATCCCATAAGTCATGATAATCAAACAAAACTCTCATTTGCACACACCACCGATTGTAATTTTTTCCATCAAGGATAGGGACTAATAATTGGGTAGAGTTCATGATAACAGACTAGCTCTTGATACCAGTTGTAGGAACTAATTGAAAGAAATAAGAGAAGGCAAAAGGTTGTAGCAACTGATTGAACGTAATTGCACAAAATTGTAAAATTGATCTTATTCATTTTGATTTACTCAATCATATATATAATAAGATTACAATTACTGAAAGCAATAAAATAGCTCAATCATATATATAATAAAATTACAATTACTGTAAGCTATAAAATAGGAATACTAACAGGCCTGTAAACTGACCATTAATGCAATATAACGGTAAAATACTTTAAGGGTAATAAAATCAAAATTAATAATAATAAAATATGAATTAATAATCAACATATACAACATAGAATACTATAGACAACACTTTTTTAAATGTGGATACTTTAGACAATGCTTTTAAAATGTGGGTGTTTTAAACAACATTTTAGGCCAAATTTTTAAAATTGTGGGTAATTTAGACAATAATTATTATTTGTTGGCTTTAATATACCATATACTAGACACGAAAACGTGATCACACTGAACTAGTCACACTTATATAAATATTGCTTAAACATATAAAGACTACGATTTTACAAATGTAGTCTAAGGACGGGAAAAAATCACGTTTGTAAAACGGTTGTTTATTTAAACCACATTTTTTTAAGTACTGCCTTTAGAATATGTCAACTACATAATAAAATTATGGCCAAAAAGTGGTCACTGTAACGACACTATTTAAAAAAAAAAGCAGAAACAGCATGCCCACACTATCACTTTCTTCTTCATTCTTCCAAATCACTTTCTCTCTCTACCAACTTCTCTCGTCTCCCTTCTCTCTTAATTTCTCACTTCATACCTCATCTATTTTAGAATCTGATCATACCACGCTGTAGTAGAGGAGTTAAGGAACATTTCTACCCGATCAGATTTTCAAACAGAGTAAGTTCATTTTTACTCTAAATATCCTTTGTTCTCTGTTTTTCCTTAGGATTTAGTCATCAATCTTGGTGGGGTCAGTTGAGAAGTTTAATCCTCTCAACTTATTCTATTATATACTGAAATTTTGTTCTGTTTGGATAATTTGCATTAGGCCCGTAAATCTTGAAGCTTATCCAAACGGTGGGGAATAAAATTCTAAAAGTTGCTTGGAAAGCAAGCAATTGAGGTAAGGGAAGCTAAATTTAATTTTTAATAGCACCCTAGGATAGAAGATCTGAATGCGGAAGGGACGTGGTCCCAATATTCAATTTCTCTTGGAGGAATGTTGTGTGTTTATATATTGGGTTGTTTGTTTGTATATTATTTAAATTAGTAAAAATATTATATTTTGATGATTTAGTATTAAAGTGTTATTTTTTTCATGTCAAATAGACTTTTGAATATTGTGGATCAACTTTTGAATGATATTGTATGATGAAATGGTGTGGAATTGAATTCATACATTTGGGATAATGTAGGGACTGATGTTTGATGTGTATTAAGTATTGATGCCTATGTGGTAACAGAGATCTCCGAGCTTCACTGATGATCTAAGTCACATAGACTAAGATATCAGGTGGTGAGAAGCTGATGGGGGAGTTCATGCACACCGTGACATATGAGATGCACGGCTTGGGTTGTATTGAACTTACCCAGATCCTTTCTGTTAGATTCGCTGGTAATCTTTGGATCAAGTGTTAGTCTCTGGTAGGACTTACTTAATACGGGTCTTCCGGAAGACGTTGTTTGTTGAATATCTTGGATCTGTAGATCCATGTGAGATCTATGTGATTGTTTTAATGTTGGGATTTGAAGAAGATTGTATAATTTGAGAAATTGATCATGTAACTTTGTTTTCTCTTTTGATTTAATTGCGTATATTATAAAATTCTATTTTCACTAGCTTACCCTTGCTTTTCTTGTTGTGTTTGAACTACGATGACTGTACTACGTACACGAGCAGATGATCTTACATGTGTCTGAGGATCAGAAGAGTTTTAAGGCGTTGATTTTGAAACTTATATTGTAAATATTTGTATTTCTATATGTCCTAATCACGTATTAGGAATGTTTTGAAAAACTGTAAGCTTGTATAGAAATATTTAGAACCGGTATTGTAATAGTTATATGTAAATTATGGGGTGTTACATTTAATGGTATCAGAGCGGTTCATCCTTAGGATAACCTGAGGGTAGTGGGTTTATTTTGTTTCTCTTGCGTGTAGATTTTTGTCTAAGTCTAGCCTCAAGACTTAGTTAAAAGTTTCTAATAAGATGTTTGACAAAGTTGTTTTTCTTGAAATCTTGTTTGTGTTCGAGTCAAGTTAATTGTTATGAATAAAGATGAAAGTATTAAGAATGAAAAGAATCTTGATAGAGTGGTGAGGGTGCACACTCATGACTAGATCGAGATTGTTTTCTATCTTAATTCTAAGTAGCTAGAGTACATTTTAGAGATAAGTTTTGATTGGTTTTTACCTGTTTCGTATGATTATTTCTTTGAAGTTAATTTGTCTTAAAGATGTAGTTGGAAATTTTAGTAATTTCTAACCCAATTCTTTACGTGCTTAGTAGATGGCACGTAGACCACCTACTCCTCCTCCACCAGTAGATATGCCCAACTTAGCTCAGGCAATAGAGATGATGGCAACAACCTTGCAACAACAGAGTGCTACTATGGCAAAACAGCATCAGGATGCCCTTCATCAATTAGAAACAGCTATATTAGCAGCAGAAGCATCTCAGCTTCATCAACAACCCCATACTTTTAGTCTGGAGGATTTTCTGAGACACCATCCACCCAAATTTAATGGCAAGGTAAATCCAGATGGAGCAGACCAGTGGGTGAGAGACATAGAAAAAATCTTTGAAGCTACTCAATGTCCTGAAGAGAGAAAGTTATCCTATGCCATTTATGTACTAACTGAAGAAGCTGAATTCTGGTGGATAGGCATGAAGCAAATGATGGAAGACAAAGGAGAAGATGCCACTTGGGAGAACTTCAAAGTAAGATTCCTGGAGTAGTATTTTCCTGATAGTGTCAGGTATGCAAAAGAAATCGAATTCATGCAGCTGGAACAAGGAAATCTTTCAGTCACTGAGTATGCTACTAGGTTCAAACACCTAGCTAGATTCTACACCCAGACCATGACTGAGGCTTGGAGATGTAGAAAATTTGAGTTTGGGTTGAAGCAAGAACTTAAAGAAGTGGTGATTCCTATGTCCATTAGAGATTTCCCTGCTCTAGTGGAGAAAGCAAAAGTAGTGGAGAGATTGAAAAGTAGTGGAGAGTTTGAAAAGTAGTAGCAGACTTGCTAAGCCTCAAGTGGGAGGACCTTCTAAAAGCATACCTAAATATGAAGATAGAAAGAAACCTTATTTCAAACCTCAATCTTATAGTAGTGGAAGACTCAGTTCTCAATCACCACCTAGTTTCAGATGTTTTCGATGTGGTGGGCCACATGTTGTTAGATTTTGCCCTCATCTAGTGTCAAATGTGACATGTGATAGATGTCACAGGTATGGTCATGCAACAAAAGACTGTCGTTTCCAATTGGGAGCTCCAAATTTTGGCGGAGTGCAGCAAGTACAACAAAATAGTAATCAAAAACCCAAAGTTGTTGGTAGAGTTTTTGCTATTAGTGGAGCTGAAGCTTCACACTCTGATAGCCTTGTTAGAGGTATTTGTTCTATCCTTGGAACACAGTTATCTGTATTGTTTGATTATGGGGCGACCCATTCTTTTATATCTTTTGATTGTGCTAAGAAACTTAAGTTGCCAGTCCGAGAATTAGAATTTGAGTTCGTGGTATCTACACCAACAGAAGGTATTATAGTAACTTCTTCCATGTGTGCTGAGTGTCCAGTAATTATAGATGGGCAGAGATACAAGATCAACATGATTTGTATACCTCTAAAAGATTTGGAGGTTATATTGGGAATGGATTGGTTGTCTGTTAATCATATCCTTATAGATTGTGGTCGGAAGAAGTTAATTTTCCCTAAATTAGAAGGAATGCAGGTTATCTCAGCTCATAAGTTTGAGAGAGAGATACGAGAAGGTGCAGAATGTTTTATGCTCTTGGCTTGTTCTATAGTTATTGATAAAGTACAAAAAGATATGTTTGTAGTTCAGGAGTTTATGGATGTATTTCCTGATGAGATTCCTGGACTTCCACCTAAAAGAGAGATAGAGTTTGCAATAGACTTGATTCCCGGAGCAGGCCCTGTGTCAATTTCTCCATATCGGATGGCACCAACGGAGTTAGCTGAATTGAAGAAACAACTAGAAGACTTATTGGAAAAGCAATTCATTCAACCTAGTGTTTCTCCATGGGGAGCTCCAGTGCTATTAGTGAAGAAGAAAGATGGTTCGTCACGTCTATGCATAAATTACAGACAATTAAAGAAGTTGACAATAAAGAATAAATATCCTCTTCCTAGAATTGATGACTTGATGGATCAGTTGCATGGGGCAGTTGTCTTTTCTAAGATAGATCTGCGCTCAGGTTATCACCAAATTTCAGTGAAAGCGGAAGATGTTCAGAAGACTGCTTTTAGATCAAGGTATGGTCACTATGAATTTCTAGTTATGCCATTTGGGGTGACTAATGCTCCAGCTATTTTCATGGATTATGTGAATCGGATATTCAGACCTTTTCTTGATAAGTTTGTGGTAGTGTTCATAGATGATATCTTGATATATTCTCGTACAAGGGAAGAACATGCAGAACATCTTAGAATCGTCCTGAACATTTTGAGAGAAAAACAGTTATATGCTAAACTTTCAAAATGTGACTTCTGGATGTCAGAAATACAATTTTTAGGACATGTCATCTCTGCACATGGAATATCAGTAGATCCTTCTAAAGTGGAGGTTGTACTTCAGTGGGAACGTCCTAAAACAGTTACAGAAATTAGAAACTTTGTCGGGTTAGCAGGATATTACAGGAGATTTATAGAAGGCTTTTCTAAAATAGTGGCTCCTTTGACCCAATTGACTAGAAAGGATCATCCTTTTGCATGGACTGAACAATGTGAGAAAAGCTTTGAAGAGTTGAAAAGAAGGTTGACTAATGCTCCTGTATTGACAATCTCTGATACCAATCAGTCTTTTGAAGTTTTCTGTGATGCTTCCTATCAGGGATTGGGTTGTGTTCTGATGCAGAATAAGAAAGTTGTTGCCTACGCTTCTCGTCAGTTAAAGGTGCATGAAAGAAATTATCCAACTCATGATCTAGAATTGGCAGCAGTTGTCTTTGCTTTAAAAATATGGAGACATTTTCTTTACGGAGTTAGTTTTAATATGTTTAGTGATCATAAAAGCTTGAAGTATTTGTTTGATCAGAAGGAGTTGAATATGAGGCAGAGGAGATGGATTGAATTTTTAAAAGACTATGATTTCCAGCTAATATATCATCCTGGGAAGGCAAATGTTGTTGCAGATGCATAGAGTCGTAAAAAGATACAAATGTCTTCGCTTATGATTAGAGAGTTAACATTGATTGAATATTTCAGGGGTATGAATTTGGAGGTTTCCATGTCTTCAAATTGCATTAGTTGTAATACCCTTGTTATAACTAATGAATTTCTGGAGAAGGTGAAGGAGAAGCAGTTGGAAGATTCAAAATTGAAGAACTTTATGGGCTTATTAAATACTAACAAAGCTAAAGACTTATCTTTAGGAGTGGATGGTATTTTGATATTCAAAAATAGAATATGCATACCAGAGGATAATGAACTAAAGCAAACAATGTTATTTGAAGGTCATAAAAGCAAACTCAGTTTACATCTAGGAATGACCAAGATGTATCAAGATCTCAAGAAGTCTTATTGGTGGCATGGCCTGAAGAATGATGGAGCTAAGTTTGTAGTTGCTTGCTTGACTTGTCAGAAATCAAAGATTGAACATCAACGGCATGGAGGCATGTTAACTCAGTTAGACATTCCAGTGTGGAAGTGGGACAATATCTCAATGGATTTTGTTACCCACTTACCACGTACTTTGCGGAAGTTGGCCCAGATTTACATAGATGAAATAGTCAAATTGCATGGTGTACCCTCCAACATAGTTTCAGATAGAGATCCTAGATTCACCTCCAGATTCTGGCAAACACTTCAAGAAGCTTTGGGGACTAAACTCAGACTTAGTTCAGCATACCATCCTCAGACTGATGGAGAATCAGAGAGAACCATCCAGTCCTTAGAGAATTTGCTTAGGGTTTAGGGTTTAGGGTTTCAAAGAAATCAAAGATTGAACATCAACGACCTGGAGGCATGTTAACTCAGTTAGACATTCCAGTGTGGAAGTGGGGTAGTATCTCAATGGATTTTGTTACCCACTTACCACGTACTTTGAGGAAGCATGACTCTGTTTTGGTCATAGTGGACAGGTTGACAAAGACGACACACTTCCTACCTATAGACTTGAGAATCTCTATGCGGAAGTTGGCCCAGATTTACATAGATGAAATAGTCAGATTGCATGGTGTACCCTCCAGCATAGTTTCAGATAGAGATCCCAGATTCACCTCCAGATTCTGGCAAACGCTTCAAGAAGCTTTGGGGAATAAACTCAGACTTAGTTCAGCATATCATCCTCAGACTGATGGACAATCAGCGAGAACTTTCCAGTCGTTAGAGGATTTGCTTAGGACTTGTGTGTTAGATCATTTGGGCAGTTGGGATGAAATTCTACCTTTGGTAGAGTTCACTTACAATAACAGTTACCAAGCTAGCATAGGAATGGCTCCTTTCGAGGCATTGTATGGAAGAAAGTGCAGGAAACCTCTGTGCTGGTTTCGGGATGGTGAAAGTGTGTTAATTGGACCAGAATTAATACAACAAACCAATAAGAAAGTCAAAATGATTCAAGAAAGATTGAAAACATCTCTCAGCAGACAAAAATCTTATGCAGATCAAAGAAGAAGACCTTTAGAATTCTCTGCGGGTGAACATGTCTTTTTAAGAGTTACACCATTCACTGGTGTAGGAAGAGCACTAAAATCCAAGAAATTGACTCCTAAGTTCATAGGACCTTATCAAATTCTCAGGAGAATAGGCCCTGTGGCTTATGAAATTGCTTTGCCTCCTTCTTTAGCTAACATTCACAATATTTTCCATGTATCCCAGCTAAGAAAGTATGTACTTGATCCTAGCCACATTCTAGAGTCTGATTCCATCCAGGTCAAAGAAAATTTGTCGTTTGAAGTGAAGTCAATCAGAATTTTAGATTCACAAGTGAAACAACTTCGTGGAAGAAGTATTCCCATGGTGAAAGTATTGTGGGATCTCACCTCTAGAGATTCCACTTGGGAAATTGAAGAGGTGATACGAGCATCATACCCTAATCTCTTTCTTGGTAAGTTCATTTTCGAGGACGAACATTTTTGTAGTTGGAGATAATGTAACGACACTTTTTTTAAAAAAAAGCAGAAACAGCGTGCCCACACTATCACTTTCTTCTTCATTCTTCCAAATCACTTTCTCTCTCTACCAACTTCTCTCGTCTCCCTTCTCTCTTAATTTCTCACTTCATACCTCATCTATTTTAGAATCTGATCATACCACGCTGTAGCAGAGGAGTTAAGGAACATTTCTACCCGATCAGATTTTCAAACAGAGTAAGTTTATTTTTACTCTAAATATCCTTTGTTCTCTGTTTTTCCTTAGGATTTAGTCATCAATCTTGGTAGGGTCAGTTGAGAAGTTTAATCCTCTCAACTTATTCTATTATATACTGAAATTTTGTTCTGTTTGGATAATTTGCATTAGGCCCGTAAATCTTGAAGCTTATCCAAACGGTGGGGAATAAAATTCTAAAAGTTGCTTGGAAAGCAAGCAATTGAGGTAAGGGAAGCTAAATTTAATTTTTAATAGCACCCTAGGATAGAAGATCTGAATGCGGAAGGGACGTGGTCCCAATATTCAATTTCTCTTGCAAGAATGTTGTGTGTTTATATATTAGGTTGTTTGTTTGTATATTATTTAAATTTGTAAAAATATTATATTTTGATGATTTAGTATTAAAGTGTTATTTTTTTCATGTCAAATAGACTTTTGAATATTGTGGATCAATTTTTGAATGATATTGTATGATGAAATGGTGTGGAATTGAATTCATACATTTGGGATAATGTATGGATTGATGTTTGATGTGTATTAAGTATTGATGCCTATGTGGTAACAGAGATCTCCGAGCTTCACTGATGATCTAAGTCACATAGACTAAGATATCAGGTGGTGAGAAGCTGATGGGGGAGTTCATGCACACCGTGACATATGAGATGCACGACTTGGGTTGTATTGAACTTATCCAGATCCTTTCTATTGGATTCGCTGGTAATCTTTGGATCAGGTGTTAGTCTCTGGTAGGACTTACTTAATACGGGTCTTCCGGAAGACGTTGTTTGTTGAATATTTTGGATCTGTAGATCCATGTGATTGTTTTAATGTTGGGATTTGAAGAAGATTGTATAATTTGAGAAATTGATCATGTAACTTGGTTTTCTCTTTTGATTTAATTGCGTATATTATAAAATTCTATTTTCACTAGCTTACCCTTGCTTTTCTTGTTGTGTTTGAACTGCGATGACTGTACTACGTACACGAGCAGATGATCTTACAGGTGTCTGAGGATCAGAAGAGTTTTAAGGCGTTGATTTTGAAACTTATATTGTAAATATTTGTATTTCTATATGTCTTAATCACGTATTAGGAATGTTTTGAAAAACTGTAAGCTTGTATAGAAATATGTAGAACCGGTATTGTAATAGTTATATGTAAATTATGGGGTGTTACAGTCACGAACATATAATTGTGGCATAAAAGTGAAGAAGACAACATTTTTACAAATGTGACTTATGAATATAATAACAATAGTAATATTAATAATAATAAAAATATTATTATTATTATTATTGTCAATAAAAACAATAACAATAATAATAATCAAAATAAGAATAATAATAATTTTAATAAGAGTAATAATAATCATAATTTGACAACAAATTTTGTATGATGGTGTAGTGGTTACAAGTTATATGTTTACTCATGGGACCTAAGTTTGATTCCGTATAACAAACCGTAATGTAAATGCAACACTTAAAAAATCTTTTCCTAAAACATTAACACAAAAGTATTGTCTATTATACCAATATAAGACAACTATTTTGAAAGCAGGTTTGGTCATAGGAAAAAAATAGTTGCATATGACCTAACTCTACAACTACAAACTTCACAATTGAAAAACCATTATAATTTTTTTCCCTAAAATTAAGATAACGATTTTTTTTACTTTAAACAACATTTTTTTAGTTTTTGTCTAAAATTCATGTAGTGAAGAAAAACATTATTCGATCTAGTTCCATGACACCTTTCACGATTGTTCAAACTAATGTATTTTTAATTTGAAATGTTTTAAAAGATTCAGTTATAGGTTTCAAAAAATATAACTCTAAACATAAAATAAAAATATAAAAACAATAAAAAATAGATTAAAATCATAAAGAACACACTAAAAAGCTTAGCCACAATGGTATACAAAACATATATAAAATACGATAAATATAAAATATAAATATGGTATATGAACAGTAATAATAAATGAATAATATTTTTCTACAATAAATTTCAAACATCCTTATTAAAATAGTAATGTAGATTAAGGTACATAAAATATTTTAAAAATTATATATTATTTGTAACTCAAATGCTTATTTCATATATCTTTTCAAATAACTATTTTATTTTTTATAAAAGAAATTAACTTTCAAACATCATTATTTACTACATATATTATCTCATTTGTTGAGTTATTTTAGTGGTCCTGAAGTTGTAATTTATTCTTTTGGAGGACCTGATGCTCCAATTGTTGACTTTGGAGGTCCTGAAGCTTTTGGTCCTAGAATTTCATAAGTTGCTTTTGGTGGACCTGAAGTTGTAATTTTTGCTTTTGGTGGACATGATCCTTTAATTGTTGACCTTGGAGGTCTTGGAATTCTATCTGTTTCTGAACCTAACATTGTATTTGATGTCTTTGGAGGTCCTAAAGCCCTTGGTCCTAGACTTTCATGAGTTGCTTTTGGTGGTCTTGAAGTTGTAATCTGTGCTTTTTGGTGGACATGATGCTTTAATTGTTGACCTTGGAGGTCTTGGAATTCTATCTGTTTCTGAACCTAAAATTGTATTTGATGTCTTTGGAGGTCCTGAAGCCCTTGGTCCTAGAATTTCATGAGTTGCTTTTGGTGATCCTAAAGTTGTAATATGTACTTTTGGTGGACATGATGTCTTAATTGTTGACTTCGGGGACCTGAAGTTGCATGAGATGATGGTTGTGGACCTAAAGTTACATAAGAGGATCTTGGAGGACCTGAAATTGCATGAGATGGTGTTGGTGGACCTGATGTTCTTGTTGATTTTGGAGGCCCTGAGGTTCTACCTCTGAAGCTGCAACTGCAACTACCAGAACAATTAACAAAGTTACAAAAGTTACAAACATATTCTTCATTTTCTAGAATACATGTGTTTTGATTATGATAAATGGAAGAAAGGTATTAAGTATATATAGGGATAGGTGTGCACCATTGTCAACCTTTGATGAAATGAGTTGTAGTTAACAAAACTTTGCTATGCTGCCAAAAAAAATGGCAAAAGCCTTGATTTTGTTCGGTTCATTTTGTCATTTTCCTTCAACACCTTTCAATGGTTTTTTTTCATGCATTCATAGTTCACGTTTGTTTCATGAAGACGAATTTAATTTTTCTGATATTAGAGGATTAAGAAAAATAATAATCATGAATTAAAAACATAGTTATTGAAATTATGAAGAATTATAATATCATTTATCGGAAAATAGGATACACTTCATAGCAAATTCCAAAGACATTATTTGCATTTACCTTTATTCAATAAATATTATTGAAAACCTCAAATAATTAACATAACAAGATATAATCTACCTATTATGCTAATGAAATTCAGTACACAAATGATCGAACTGTGAAATTTCCACTATCTTTATTTTCTTTATCTATTTACACAGATTTATTGGGTGTGTGTTTAATTATTATTTTTTCAGTTATCAAAATTAAAATATTAATTAATAAAATATTTTTCATAAAAAAATAGATATCATGTGAAAGTAAAGAAATATATATATATATATATATATATATCATAAAAAAATTATAAAAAATTGTATATTTTATATATCAGAATGACTGGAGTGTGGTCTAAATATTCGGCATTATTTAGGAATATTAATTTAGTTCTTAGTGGTATTATTTTTTTTAAGTTTCATTGAAAATGGTGAAGTATAGGTTGTAAATATTTATTGTTCATATCCCTGTTTTGTTTCAAAATCTTTGAATTGTGATGACGCAGGAATTTATTAGAATTTATGTTTGTTTACACTATTTAATTTCTCATATTTATTGTGCGAAACATGCAGATGTCATGCATTTGATTTTTATTTTTACTTTTAAAATTTAAAAAATAATGTTTTTTTAATTATGCTAGTGATATGAAAGATTTATTGAATTTTGTTAGCATTGATGGGATTGTAATTGGCCTTAAGTAATATAAGTTTTAGTTATTTAATAAATTAAATATATTTTAATAATATTAAATTTTGAAGGAAAAAGTAGTGACGAGAACGAGACATGGTAAATATGTATATACTTATCATTATTTTATAATTAATTTAAAAGGTATTTCTCATATCCAGAGTGGTACACGATTAATACAAATATTTTCTACCAAAATTATGATGAATTCTTAAAATACACCTCAAAATGAGTTCATTTGTCACTCATACGTGATTGACTATAAATAAAAATTATTTTAATATAAATCCTACACAATAAATTACTTAAATTTAGAAAAAAAAATTTATAAATCATTTTCTTTTATAGATTTAATTATTTTTTATTTATAAATTAGTTTTTATTTTTAACCAATTTATATATCATCTATATTAAAAGAATATTTTACTTTTAAGCAACTCTTATATTTAAAAAAAAAAAGGTTTTACACTATTAAGAGAAGAATCAATTATTATTTTTAAAACTTTAATAAACCTCATAAATTTTTGTTGTAATTCTCAAACAACTAATTATAAAAATGGAAAGTAAATGCTCAATTAAAAAAATAATAAAAGAGTTTTAATGGAGTTTATTTAGCGGGAGTTAATACAATTCTAGGAATTAATTTAATTAACGGAAGTTTTTTTTTACATTCGTTACCTTCCAAAGTTTTTTTACCTTCGTTAAATTTCGAAAGTTTATTTTAAAACCTCAGCAAAATAATTGAGGTTTTTTTAACCTTCGTTACATTTCAAAGATTTTTTAATATAAAACCTCAATAAAACACTTCAAATTTTTCAAACTTCAATAAATATAGTTAAATTTATTTATAAATAAATAATTAAAAATTATATAGTTTTAATAATTTTATAATTAAATTTTCTAAGGTTTTGAACACTATTATTAGTGTCTCCAAATCCTACATAATTGAGACACAAAATTAAATATTAATTAAATAGTGTGGACAAAGAGGTTTTAAATAGACACTAAAATCATAAAAAAAAAATAGTTGTGTTCCCCATAGTCCCCACTAATTCATTAACAACCTTTGAATTAGTGTCAACTTAATTGGACACTAAACTCACTCTAAGTATCAATTTAGTGTCTCCCTTTTACTGTTATTGTGTGGATTCTTTTGGAGAGGCTAATATTATTATTTCTTGTAGTGTATATATTATACAACTTTGTTTTTAAAATAATTTAAAATATATCTTTAATATCTTTTAGAACTTTTTATATATATATATATATATATATAATATTCAAATTAGCAATATATTCCATCAAACACAAAACCATAAATACCATATATATATATATATATATATATATATATAAAAAGATATTCAACAAATGAAACAACAATTGATACTTTCTACAAAACTCATCATGAGTATATATCATTGAGATTAACATTTGATTCAAACCAATGTTTTTGTTTACAAACGAACCTAAAAATAGTGAATGATGGTAAGTTTCATTACAACCCAAATCGCAAAATTGCACATTTCATAGAGTGAAAGAATTCCTCCTTGAGCTTCTCATCACCTTATATAGCAAGGCCGTTTGTTTTTTAATTTCAAGTTGTATATATGTGTTTTACTTTCACTGGGACACCAAAAAGTTAGAATATTTTTTTATGCAAATTCTTTAGACTTTAAACCATTACACTATTTTTTACTTCAGGTCACGCTGACATGTTAATGGTTTAAAAAGTGTTGCCTAAAATACGAATAAGTAATAGTTTTTAATTGTTGGCTACATAATAAGATTTATTTGACTTTGACTCAAAGTATACGGGGAAAATGTTGTCTCTTTATTTCAAGCAACGGGTTAATAAAATTTGTACAATTATAGACAACACCTTTTAAAATGTGGGTGTTGTAAACAACATTTTAGGCCCAATTTTCTAAATTATGGGTAATTTAGACAATACTTATTATTTGTTTGGATTTAATAAATCATATGCATAGACGCAAGAACGTAGTCACACTGAACTAGGTCAGACTTATATAATTGTTCCTTAAACATAGAAAAGACAATGATTTTACAAATGTAGTGTGAGAACTAGCAAAGACCATGTTTGTAAAATTGTTAATTATTTAAACTACAATTTTTTAAGTATTTTCTTTAGAATATGTAAGCTAAACAATAAAATTCTCGCAAAAAAGTGGTCACATCCATTTAATTGTGGCATAAAAGTGGAAAAGACAACATTTTTACAAATGTGGCTTATGAATCACTATATAACAATATTATTATTAATAGTAATAAAAATATTAAAAATAGTAATAATATTATTATTATCAATAACAACAATAATAATAATCAAAATAAGAAGAATAATAATAATCATAATAAGAGTAATAATAATCATAATTTGACAACAAATTTTGTTTGGTGTAGTAGTTATAGGTTTTATGTTTACTCATAAGACCTAGGTTTGATTCCCTATAACAAATAGTAATGTAAATGCAACACTTAAAAAATCATTTCCTAAACATTAACATAAAAGTGTTGTCTATTCTACCAGTATAAGACAACGATTTTGAAAGCGGTCACAAGAAAAAAAGGTTGCTTATAACCTAAGTCCACAACTGAAAACCCATTATCAAATTGTTTTTCCTAAAACTAAGACAACATTTTTTTTCCTTTAGACAATATTTTTAATTTTTTTGTCTAAACTTAGTGTAGTGAAGAAAGACATTATTCGATCTAGTCTAATGACACCATTCACCATTGTTCAAACTAATGTGCTTTTTAATTTGAAATGTTTTAAAAGATTCAGTGGTAGGTTTCAAAAATTATAACTCTAAACATTAAACTAAAAAAATATATAAAAAAATAGATAAAAATCATAAAGAGCATACTAAAAAGCTTAGCCACAATGGTATACAAAACATATATAAAATATGATAAATATGAAATATAAATATAGTATATGCGCAGTAATAATAAATGAATAATATCTTTATACAATAAATTTCAAATTCTGTTAAGGTCATGAAGTGTGCTTAGGGACCCTTGTATGTGGTATATTTGTATTATCTGTTTTATCTGTGAAGTTGCATTTACACATGCAAGATTTTAACCCTTAAGAAGCATATGCAATGATTGATGCTTATCTGGTTATAATAATTCAGTTACACGTGTAAATGCTAGTTAAATGGGAGGTATGTATATAAGGGTGGGGACACTCCTGAAGTGTCCCATTTTCAATTTAATTTATTTTTTGTTGATAAAAAAACAATAAATTTCAAACATCATTATTAAAATGAGTAATGTAACACAATAAATAATTATTTGTCTTTCACAGAGACCATAAGTTAGAATGTTACTGATATATTATAACTTCAAATTTAGTTTTTTTTTTAATTTATTATACTTATTATCATTTATTGGTTTACATTTGATTGTCTCACAAGTGAACTAATGAGAGAATTAGACACGTTAAATATGGTTAGAGAAGAAACTCATACTCATTCATTTTGGTGGTTCTCTATGATGAAAGTTAAGTGAAAAAAATAATTGTATAATGCTTATTTTCTCATGTTGAGAAAAGGCAAAGTTAATTTTTGGTGTGTATTATTCTATTATTATAGCTTCTTCTTCATTACATACAATTAATCTATGTGACAAAGATGTAGGTCAAGGCACATAAAATATTTAAAAAGTTATATATTATTTGTAACTCAAATGTTCATTTCATATATATTTTCAAACAACTATTTTATTTTTTAAAGAAACTAACTTTCGAACGTCGTTATTTACTACATATTATTATCTTCTTTGCTTTGAGTTGCTTTTGGTGGTCCTAAAGTTGTAATTTAAGCTTTTGGTGGTCCTGAAGCTATAATAACTATTTTTTGTGCACTTGATGCCTTAATTGTTGACTTTGGAGGTCCTGAAGCCCTTGGTCCTGAAATTTCATGAATTGCTTTTGGTGGTCCTGAAGCTATAATAACTGTTTTTGATCCACTTGATGCCTTAATTGTTGACTTCGGAGGTCCGGAAGCCCTTGGTCCTGAAATTTCATGAATTGATTTTGGTGGTCCTGAAGCTATAATAACTGTTTTTGATCCACTTGATGCCTTAATTGTTGACTTCGGAGGTCCTGAAGCCCTTGGTCCTGAAATTTCATGAATTGATTTTGGTGGTCCTGAAGCTATAATAACTGTTTTTGATCCACTTGATGCCTTAATTGTTGACTTCGGAGGTCCTGAAACCCTTGGTCCTGAAATTTCATGAATTGCTTTTGGTGGTCCTAAAGCTATAATAACTGTTTTTGATCCACTTGATGCCTTAATTGTTGACTTCGGAGGTCCTGAAGCCCTTGGTCCTGAAATTTCATGAATTGATTTTGGTGGTCCTGAAGCTATAATAACTGTTTTTGATCCACTTGATTCCTTAATTGTTGACTTCGGAGGTCCTGAAGCCCTTGGTCCTGAAATTTCATGAATTGATTTTGGTGGTCCTGAAGCTATAATAACTGTTTTTTGTGCACAAGATGGTGGTTTTGGACCTGCAGTTGCATGAGATGGTGGTTTTGGACCTGCAGTTACATCAGAAGATCTTGGAGGCCCTGAGGTTGTGACCTCTACCTCTGAAGCTGCAACTGCAACTACCAGAACAATTAGCAAAGCTAAAAAAGCTACAAACACGTTCTTCATTTTCAAGAATTGATGTGTTTTGATTATGATAAATGGAAGAAAGGTATTAGGTATATATAGGGATAGGTGTGCACCATTGTCAACCTTTGATGACATGAGTTGTAGTTTTTGCTAGCTGCCAAAAAAAAATGGCAAAAGCATTGGTTTTGTTCGGTTCATTTTGTCATTTTCCTTCAATCAATACCTTTCAACTCTTGCTACTTTCATGCACTCATAGTTCACGTTTATTTCATGAACATGAATTTTTTTTTATATTAGAAGATTAAATAAAATAATAATCATGAATTAAAAAATTAGATATTGAAATTATGAAGAATTATAATTTCATTTATCCGAAAATATGATACACTTCATAGCAAATTCCGAAGACATTATTTGTATTTACCTTTTTTTTTCATTAAATATTATTGAAAACCTCAAATAATTAAATGTGTGAATATATTATAACAAGATATAATCTACCTATTATGCTAATGAAATTTAGTACACAAATGATCGAACCGTGAAATTTCCACTATCTTTATTTTCTTTATCTATTCACCAGTGAAAACACAGATTTATTTGGTGTGTGTTTAATTATTATTTTTCAGTTATCAAAATAAAAATATTAATTAATAAAATAGCTTTTACAAAAAAATAAATAGATATGGTGTGAAAGTAAAAAAATCATAAAAAAGTTATAAAAAATTGTATATTATATATATATATATATATATTTATTTGTGTGTCTGTATGGGATCTAAATATTTAGCATTATTTAGGAATTTTAATTTAGTTCTTAGAGGTATTATTTTTTTTAAGTTTCACCGAAAATGGTGAAGTATATAGGTTGTAAATATTTATTATTCATATCCCTGTTTTGTTTCAATGTCTTTTGTGATGACGCTGGAATTTATTAGAATTTATGGTTGTTTTCAGCATTTAATTTCTCATATTTATTGTGCGAAACATGCAGATGTCATGCATTTGATTTTTATTTTTACTTTTAAAATTTTAAAAATAATATGTTTTTTTAATTATGCTAGTGATATGAAAGATTTATTGAATTTTGTTAGCATTTATGGGATTGTAATTGGCCTTAAATATAAGTTTTAGTTATTTAATAAATTAAATATATTTTAATAATGTTAAATTTTGAAGGAAAAAGTAGTGACGAGAACGAGACATGGTAAATATGTATATACTTATCATTATTTTATAATTAATTTAAAAGAAATACAAATATTTACGATATAAGTTTCAAAATCCGTAGACACCTGAGAGATCATCTCAGACACCTGAGAGATCATCTCAGACACCTGAGAGATCATCTCAGACACCTGAGAGATCATCTCAGACACCTGAGAGATCATCTCAGACACCTGAGAGATCATCTCAGACACATGTAAGATCATCTCAGACACCTGTAAGATCATCCGCTTGTGTACGTAGTACAGTCATTGCAGTTCAAACACAGCAAGAAAAGCAAGGGTAAGCTAGTGAAAATAGAATTTTATAATATACACAATTAAATCAAAAGAGAAAACCAATGATCAATTTCTCAAATTATACAATCTCAATCACATAGATCTCACATGGATCTACACATCCAAGATATTCAACAAACAACTTCTTCCGGAAGACCCGTATTAAGTAAGTCATACCAGAAACTAACACCTGATCTAAAGATTACCAGCGAATCCAACAGAAAGGATCAGGGTAAGTTCAATACAACCCAAGCCGTGCATCTCATATGTCACGGTGTGCATGAACTCCCCCATCAGCTTCTCACCACCTGATATCTTAGTCTGTTACCACATAGGCATCAATACTTAATACACAACAAACATCAGTTCATACATTATCCCAAATGTATGAATTCAATTCCATACCATTCTGTCATACAATATCATTCAAAAAGTTATCCACAATATTCAAAAGTTTATTTGACATAAAAAAAATAACACTTTAATACTAAATCATCAAAACCCAATATTTCCACAAATTTAAATAATATATAAACAAACAACCCAATATAAATAAACACACAACATCCCTTCAAGAGAAATTGAATATTGGGACCACGTCCCTTCCACATTCAGATCTTCTATCCTAGGGTGCTATTAAAAATTAAATTTAGCTTCCCTTACCTCAATTGCTTTTTTTCCAAGCAACTTTTAGAATTTTATTCCCCAGTTTGGGCAAGCTTCAACTGAGCCCACCAAGATTGATGACTAAATCCTAGAAAAAACAGAGAACAAAGGATATTTAGAG
The DNA here is from genome assembly GCF_000499845.2 of Phaseolus vulgaris. Taxonomy (NCBI): domain Eukaryota; kingdom Viridiplantae; phylum Streptophyta; class Magnoliopsida; order Fabales; family Fabaceae; genus Phaseolus; species Phaseolus vulgaris. The sequence goes on from NC_023752.2 coordinate 54,418,303, forward strand.
TAAAAATGAACTTATATGATCAGATTCTAGAATAGATGAAGTTTGGGAGAGAAAATTAGGAGGGAGGGAGAGAAAAAAATATGGAGGGAGAGAGAAAGAAAAAGAATGGTACTGTGGTGGGAAGAATTTTTATTGTAATTGTCAAACAACTAATTATAAAAATGGAAAGTAAATGCGCAATTAAAAAAATAATAAAAGAGTTTTAAAGGAGTTTTAATGGAGTTTATTTAGCGGCAGTTAATATAATTCTAGAAATTAATTTAATTAACGGAAGTTTTTTTAACATTCGTTAACTTTCAAAGTTTATTCTAAAACCTCATTAAAATAATGGAAGTTTTTGTACGTTCGTTAAATTTCAAAAGTTTATTTTAAAACCCAGTAAAATAATTGAGATTTTTTTAACCTTCGTTAAATTCCAACAAAATTTTAATATAGAACCTCAATAAAACACTTCAAATTTTTCAAACTTCAATAAATAAATATAGTTAAATTTATTTATAAATAAATAATTAAAAATTATATAGTTTTAATATATTTTATAACTAAATTTTATAAGATTTTGAAAGTGTAACTTTACATTCCAAATAAGTTTTCTAAAGTTTCAAAAATTTATTTTAAAAGTAAAATAACTTTGAATAATAAGTATTTCAACTACTAATCTTGGATAATAAGTATTTCAACAGTATTTGCATATTTCTTATGATTTTCATATTTCTTATGATTGATGATAGTCGATTTATATAATTTCTAGTCTTTTTTTACAAGCTCATTTTTCAAAAAACCTAACTTACGTTTTTTAGATTTTGATGTATGTATATTTTATGTGCAATTTTAGTTTTAATTATAATTGTTAAAATTTAATTCTCATAATTTTGAAATATATTAAATCAAGGCTTTTATTTTAAAATGCATCCAATAATTAATTTACTGTGAAAGTGAGAAGTAATAAGCTAATTTATCCTCGAAATATGTTCTTGCAATCTTTGAAGCCCTTGTATCCAATAACACATATGGCTTTGAAGCCCACTGTTAATATATTTAATTTTCTATTTTAAATTATTGGGCTTTGTTTGTTTGACCCAACTTTCCTTTTTCTGTTTCAGCTAGGTCTTAATCTTTTTCTTATATATACACCATGTATTTTACTCTCTAATAGACAAGTGAATAAAAGTTTCTTTTATATTTAAAAATAAAAAAATAAAATTGGAGATCCCACATCGACTAGAGATTAGAGTCTTTCATTGTATATAAGTGGGTGCAAACCTCAACCCTATGAGCCGGTTTTATGGGGTTGAGTTAGGCTTAAAGTCCACTCTTTCCTAATATGGTATCAGAGCCATTTCGAGCCTATCCTAGCGAGTGTTTCTGTTGGGCCTATCGTGCCACCCGCTATCGGGCCGCTATCGGACCACCCAAAATATATAGTCTCACGCACGAGTTGGCAGTCTCGGCGTGAGGGGGGTGTGTTGGAGATCCCACATCGACTAGAGATTAGAGCCTTTCATTGTATATAAGTGGGTGCAAACCTCAACCTTATGAGCCGGTTTTATGGGGTTGAGTTAGGCTTAAAGTCCACTTTCGTAATACCCACATCTAATAGATAATACAATTATTTAGGATATATAAAGTTGGGAAAGTAAGGTGATGGAAGAAGCAATATTGGAATAAGAAGAATTGACATTGGTTTGATATATTAATTTTGATTTTGATTATTTTCTTTTATACTTTAGCGACTGAAATATAATATTATTATTGATGTAAAACCTTTTTATTTTATTTCACTAAATAATTTTTATAGTATCTTGATTTTAGTTCTTATTTCAATGTTAATGTAATTAAAATAACATTACAATAACATCTTTTAAATTTATCAATAATCTTAACATTTTTTTTATTTGACTAAGAATGATTACATGAAGGAGTAATACGTTATTTTAGTCATTAAAATTTCCTTTTAAACTACAATGTCATATAAATTTTTGTTATTAAATAAAAATTATTGCAAAATTAATTTTAGGAGTATAGTCACATTTAAAGAAAATTTTAGTGAAATACAAAAAATATTGATTATGTAAAAAATAATATTTTATTTCACTCACTAAAATATCCAAACAAATAATAAATTAAAAAACAAATTTTACTAGAAGAAAACATTTAATACAAAATGATAAAGTTAAAATTGCTAATTAGTTATTAAATATATTACCTAAATTAGATAATATTTTAGAGAATAAAAAAATTATTAGTATCTAATTAGACATCAAGGATCTAGTTACCAACTTTAGAATATAAAGTAATTTATAGCTATAATATAACACTCCAAAAATACTTTTAACTATTACTTTACAAGTTCTACGGGTTTCTCTACAAATTTGGAATTCTTTCAAAATATTCTTATTAGAAGATTATGACTTATAGAAATACAAATATTTACAATCTAAGGTTCAAAACAACATTCTAAAGTCCTTCAAACTCTTCGACACCTATATGATCATCTACTCGTGTACGTAGTACCGTCATAGCAGTTTATAACACCCCATAATTTACATATAACTATTATAATAAAAGTTCTCCCAGTTTCTATACAAACTTGGAGTTTTTCAAAACATTCCTAATACATGATTAGGATTTATAGAAATATAAATATTTACTATACAGGTTTCAAAATCAACACCCTAAAGCTCTTTAAACCCTCCGACACCTGTAAGATCATCTGCTCGTGTACGTAGTACAGTCATCGCAGTTCAAACACAACAAGAAAAGCAAGGGTAAGCTAATGCAAAGAAAATCCATAACATAATTCATGGAAATAGAACCAATTTAGACTAATAATTTATAAACATTTCTTTAGTAATTGCATGTAAAATTCCAATACCAATTCCATCATTCATATAGATCACACATGGATCTATTTTCAATCACAATCATTGGATTTCATTTCAATCCCACTTCGTCTTCCGGAAGACTCATTAAGTATGCCCCTACCAGAGACTAACACCTGACCCAAAGATTACCAGCGAATCCAATAGAAAGGATCAGGGTAAGTTCAAACATCCAATACCGAGTGTCTACAGTGGGACCCGGTGTGTATGAACTCCCTCTCAGCTTCTCACCACCTAATATCTTAGTCTACATGACTTAGATCATTAGTGAAGCTAGAGGATCTCCGTTAAACATAGGCTTTTCATACTTAACGTACCATCAAACAACAACTCATACATTATCCCAAATGTATGACATCAATTTCATACAATTTACATCATTCGTATATAATACATATCATTCAATCACATAACATTTAAAAATTCATATCATTCCAGAACTTTTCCAACGTCAGAAACAATATTTAACTCTCAAACTCTCAAAATATAATATTTATAAATTTTAAATAATATATAAACAAACACACAATATATAAACAAATAACACCCCTGCAAGAGAAATTCAATATTGGGACCACGCCCCTTCCGCATTCAGATCTTCTATCCTAGGGTGCTATAAAAAATTAAATTTAGCTTCCCTTACCTCAATTGTTTGCTTTCCAAGCAACTTCAAGAATTTTGTTCCCCACAGTCTGGATAAACTTCAAAATTTACGGGTCTAATGCAAGTTATCCAAACAGAAAAAAAAATTCAGTATATAGTAGAATACGTTGAGAGGATTAAACTTCTCAATTGACCCCACCAAGATTGATGACTAAATCCTAAGGAAAAACAGAGAACAAAGGATCTTTAGAGTAAAAATGAACTTACTCTGTTTGAAAATTTGATCGGGTAGAAATGTTCCTTAACTCCTCAGCTACAGCGTGGTACGATCATATTCTAAAATAGATGAGGTATGGAGTGAGAAATTAAGAGAGAAGGTGGAAGGGAGAGATGGAGGGAGAAAGAAGAAAGAAAAGAATGGTCTGTGACAGTGGGGGCAAAGTTCTGCTTCTTTATCCTCTCTTTCTTTTTTATACGTTGTTACATTATCTCCAACTACAAAAATTTTCGTCCTCGAAAATGAACTTACAAATAAAGAGACTAGGGTATGATGCTCGTATCTCTTCTTCAATTTCCCAAGTGGAGTCTCTAGAGATGTGATCCCACAAAACTTTAACCATGGGGATATTTCTTCCACGAAGTTGTTTCACTTGTGAATCTAAAATTCTGATTGGCTTCACTTCAAATGAGAAATTTTCTTTCACCTGGATTGAATCAGACTCTAGAATATGGCTAGGATCATGTACATACTTTCTTAGTTGGGATACATGGAAAATATCGTGAATATTAGCTAAAGGAGGAGGCAAAGCAATTTCATATGCGACAGGGCCTATTCTCCTAAGAATTTGATAAGGTCCTATGAACTTAGGAGTCAATTTCTTGGATTTGAGTGCTCTTCCTACACCAGTGAACGGTGTAACTCTCAAAACGACATGCTCGTCCGCAGAGAATTCTAAAGGTCTTCTTCTTTGATCTGCATAAGACTTTTGCCTGCTGAGAGATGTTTTCAATCTCTCTTGAATCATTTTGACTTTCTCATTGGTTTGTTGTATTAATTCTAGTCCAACTAACACACTTTCACCATCCTGAAACCAGCACAAAGGTGTCCTACACTTTCTTCCATACAATGCCTCGAAAGGAGCCATTCCTATGCTAGCTTGGTAACTGTTATTGTAAGTGAACTCTACCAATGGTAGAATTTCATCCCAACTGCCCAAATAATCTAACACACAAGTCCTAAGCAAATTCTCTAAGGACTGGATGGTTCTCTCTGATTCTCCATCAGTCTGAGGATGGTATGCTGAACTAAGTCTGAGTTTAGTCCCCAAAGCTTCTTGAAGTGTTTGCCAGAATCTGGAGGTGAATCTAGGATCTCTATCTGAAACTATGTTGGAGGGTACACCATGCAATTTGACTATTTCATCTATGTAAATCTGGGCCAACTTCCGCAAAGTACGTGGTAAGTGGGTAACAAAATCCATTGAGATACTGTCCCACTTCCACACTAGAATGTCTAACTGAGTTAACATGCCTCCAGGCCGTTGATGTTCAATCTTTGATTTCTGACAAGTCAAATAAGTAGCTACAAACTTAGCTACATCATTCTTCATGCCATGCCACCAATAAGACTTCTTGAGATCTTGATACATCTTGGTCATTCCTGGATGTAAACTGAGTTTGCTTTTATGACCTTCAGATAACACTGTTTGCTTTAGTTCATTATCTTCTGGTATACATATTCTATTTTTGAATCTCAAAATACCATCCACTCCTAAAGAGAAGTCTTTAGCTTTGTCAGTATTTAATAAGCCCATGAAGTTCTTCAATTTTGAATCTTACAACTGCTTCTCCTTTACCTTCTCTAGAAATTCATTAGTTATAACAATTGTATTACAACTAATGCAATTTGAAGACATGGAAACCTCCAAATTCATACTCCTGAAATCTTCAATCAATTCTAGCTCTCTAATCATAAGTGACGAAATTTGTAACTTTTTACGACTCAACGCATCTGCAACAACATTTGCCTTCCCAAGATGGTATATTAGCTGGAAATCATAGTCCTTTAAAAATTCAATCCACCTCCTCTGCCTCATATTAAGTTCCTTCTGATCAAACAAATACCTCAAGCTTTTATGATCACTGAACACGTTAAAACTAACTCCGTAAAGAAAATGTCTCCATATTTTAAAAGCAAAGACAACTGCCCCATGCAACTGATCCATCAAGTCATCAATTCTAGGAAGAGGATATTTATTCTTTATTGTTAACTTGTTTAATTGTCTGTAATCTATGCATAGACGTGACAAACCATCTTTCTTCTTCACTAATAGCACTGGAGCTCCCCATGGAGAAACACTAGGTCGAATGAATTGCTTCTCCAATAAGTCTGCTAGTTGTTTCTTCAATTCCGCTAATTTCGATGGTGCCATTCGGTATGGAGAAATTGACATAGGACCTGCTTCAGGAATCAAGTCTATTGCAAACTCTATCTCTCTTTTAGGTGGAAGTCCAGGAATCTCATCAGGAAATACATCCATAAACTCCTGAACTACAAACATATCTTTTTGTACTTTATCAGTAACTATAGAACAAGTCAAGAGCATAAAACATTCTGCACCTTCTTGTATCTCTCTCTCAAACTCATGAGCTGAGATAACCTGCATTCCTTTTAATTTAGGGAAAATTAACTTCTTCCGACCACAATCTATAAGGATATGATTAGCAGACAACCAATTCATTTCCAATATAACCTCTAAATCTTTTAGAGGTATACAAATCGTGTTGATCTTGTATCTCTGCCCTTCTATAATTACTGGACACTCAACACACATGGAAGAAGTTACTATAATACCTTCTGTTGGTGTAGATACCACCAACTCAAATTCTAATTCTCGGACTGGCAACTTAAGTTTCTTAGCATAATCAAAAGATATAAAAGAATGGGTTGCCCCAGAATCAAACAATACAGATAACTGTGTTCCAAGGATAGAACAAATACCTCTAACAAGGTTATCAGACTGTGAAGCTTCAGCTCCACTAATAACAAAAACTCTGCCAGCAGCTTTGGGTTTTTGATTATTATTTTGCTGCACTCCAGTAATATTTGGGATTGGAAGTCTGCTAGGACAGTCCTTCATAGCATGACCATATCTATGGCATCTACCACATGTAACGTTTGGCACTGGATGAGGACAAAATCTAACAACATGTGGCCCACCGCATCTAAAACATCTGAAACTAGGTGGTGATTGAGAACTAGGTCTTCCACTGCTATAAGATTGAGGTCTGAAATAAGGTTTCTTTCTATCTTCATATTTAGGCATGCTTTTAGAAGGTCCTCCCTCTTGAGGCAGAGCAAGTCTGCTACTATTTTTCAAACTCTCCACTACTTTTGCTTTCTCCACTAGTGCAGGGAAATCTCTAATAGACATAGGAATCACCACTTCTTTAAGTTCTTGCTTCAACCCAAACTCAAATTTTGTACATCTCCAAGCCTCAGTCATGGTCTGGGTGTAGAATCTAGCTAGGTGTTTGAACCTAGTAGCATATTCAGTGACTGAAAGATTTACTTGTTCCAGCTGCATGAATTCAATTTCTTTTGCATATCTGACACTATCAGGAAAATACTCCTCTAGGAATCTTACTTTGAAGTTCTCCCAAGTGACATCTTCTCCTTTGTCTTCCGTCATTTGCTTCATGCCTATCCACCAAAATTCAGCTTCTTCAGTTAGTACATAAATGGCATAGGATAACTTTCTCTCTTCAGGGCATTGATTAGCTTCAAAGATTCTTTCTATGTCTCTCACCCACTGGTCTGCTTCATCTAGATTTACCTTCCCATTAAACTTGGGTGGATTGTGAATCAGAAAATCCTCCAGACTAAAGGTATGGGGTTGTTGATGAAGCTGAGATGCTTCAGCTTCTAATCTAGTAGTTTCTAATTGATGAAGGGCGGCCTGATGCTGTTGTGCCATAGTAGCACTCTGTTGTTGCAAGGTTGTTGCCATCATCTCTACTGCCCAAGCTAAGTTGGGCATATCTACTGGTGGAGGAGGAGTAGGTGGTCTACGTGCCATCTACTAAGCACATAAAGAATTGGGTTAGAAATTACTAAAATTTCCAACTACATCTTTAAGACAATTCAACTTAAAAGAAATAATCACACAAAATAGATACAAAACCAATCAAAACTTATCTCTAAAATGTATTCTAGCTACTTAGAATTAAGATAGAAAATAATCTTGATCTAGTCATGAGTGTGCACCCTCACCACTCTATCAAGATTCTTTTCATTCTTAATACTTTCATCTTTATTCATAACAATTAACTTGACTCAAACACAAACAAGATTTCAAAAAAACAACTTTGTCAAACATCTTTTTAGAAACTTTTAACTAAGTCTTAAGGCTAGACTAAAACAAAAATCTACACGCAGGAGAAACAAAATAAACCCACTACCCTCAGGTTATCCTAAGGATGAACCGCTCTGATACCATTAAATGTAACACCCCATAATTTACATATAACTATTACAATCAAAGTTCTCCCAGTTTCTATACAAACTTGGAGTTTTTCAAAACATTCCTAATACATGATTAGGATTTATAGAAATATAAATATTTACTATACAGGTTTCAAAATCAACACCCTAAAGTTCTTCAGACCCTCCGACACTTGTAAGACCATCTGCTCGTGTACGTAGTACAGTCATCGCAGTTCAAACACAGCAAGAAAAGCAAGGGTAAGCTAATGCAAAGAAAATCCATAACATAATTCATGGAAATAGAACCAATTTAGACTAATAATTTATAAACATTTCTTTAGTAATTGCATGTAAAATTCCAATACCAATTCCATCATTCATATAGACCACACATGGATCTATTTTCAATCACAATCATTGAATTTCATTTCAATCCCACTTCGTCTTCCGGAAGACTCATTAAGTATGCCCCTACCAGAGACTAACACCTGACCCAAAGATTACCAGCGAATCCAATAGAAAGGATCAAGGTAAGTTCAAACATCCAATACCGAGTGTCTACAGTGGGACTCGGTGTGTATGAACTCCCTCTTAGCTTCTCACCAACTAATATCTTAGTCTACATGACTTAGATCATTGGTGAAGCAAGAGGATCTCCGTTAAACATAGGCTTTTCATACTTAACGTACCATCAAACAACAACTCATACATTATCCCCAAATGTATGACATCAATTTCATACAATTTACATCATTCGTATATAATACATATCATTCAATCACATAACATTTAAAAATTCATATCATTCCAGAACTTTTCCAACGTCAGAAAAAATATTTAACTCTCAAACTATCAAAATATAATATTTATAAATTTTAAATAATATATAAGCAAACACACAATATATAAACAAATAACACCCCTGCAAGAGAAATTCAATATTGGGACCACGCCCCTTCCGCATTCAGATCTTCTATCCTAGGGTGCTATAAAAAATTAAATTTAGGTTCCCTTACCTCAATTGCTTGCTTTCCAAGCAACTTCAAGAATTTTGTTCCCCACAGTCTGGATAAACTCCAAAATTTACGGGCCTATTGCAAGTTATCCAAACAGAATAAATATTCAGTATATAGTAGAATAAGTTGAGAGGATTAAGCTTCTCAACTGACCCCACCAAGATTGATGACTAAATCCTAAGGAAAAACAGAGAACAAAGGATCTTTAGAGTAAAAATGAACTTACTCTGTTTGAAAATCTGATCGGGTAGAAATGTTCCTTAACTCCTCAGCTACAGCGTGGTACAATCAGATTCTAAAATAGATGAGGTATGGAGTGAGAAATTAAGAGAGAAGGTAGAAGGGAGAGATGGAGGGAGAAAGAAGAAAGAAAAGAATGGTTTGTGACAGTGGGGGCAAAGTTCTGCTTCTTTATCCTCTCTTTTTTCTTACGTTGTTACACAGTTCAAAACACAACAATAAAAGCAAGGGTAAGCTAATGAAAACAAGTTCCATAACATTCTTAATTCATCCAAAAAGAACCATTCAGACTAATCATTTATAAATATTTCTCTAAATGATGTCATATAAAATTTCAATATCAATTTCATCAATCATATACACCACACATAGATCTATTTTCAGTCACAATCATTGAATTTCATTTCAATCCATAATATTTGATTTCGTTTCAATCACACTAACTACACATGAATCAATTGTCTTACGTGAGACTAACATCTAATCCATACATCAAGGATTAGGATAAATTCAAACATTTAATATCGAGTCTCATCACCTTATATCTTAGTCTATATTTCTTAGATATCATTAAGCCTAGAGGATCTCTGTTAAACATAGGTTTTTCATATTTAATGTATAATGAAATAATAACTCCTTTGCTGATAAAAAATTATAATAATAATAACTCATACATTATCTCAAATTTATGACATCAATTTCATACAATTTTCATCATTCATATATAATACATATCATTCAATCACATAACATTTAAAAATTCATAACATTCATGAACTTTTTCAACATCAAAAACAATATTTAACTTCAAAAATATCAAAATCTAATATTTATACATGTTCACACTACACAAAATCAAACAATTTTATCAAATAACATCCTTGTAAGAGAAATTGAAACTTGGGACCATGTCCCCTCCACATTCAGATCTTCTAGCCTAGGGTACCATTGAAAGTTAAAGTTAATTTCCCTTACCTTAATTGCTTACTTTCCAAGCAACCTCTACCCTCAGTCTGGATAAGTTTCAAGATATAAGGGCTTAATGCAAGTTATGCAAACAAAACAAAAATTCAGTATATAGTAGAATAAGTTGAGAGGATTACTCTTCTCAACTGGTCCCACCAAGATTGATGACTAAATCCCAAGTGAACACAGATAATAAAGGATCTTTAGAGCAAAAATGAACTTACTTTGTTTGAAAATCTGATTGAGTAGAATTGTTCTTTAACTCCTTAGCTACAGCATGGTGTGATCAGAGAAAATTAAGAGAGAAAGAAAAAAAAAAGTTGAGAGAAAGAAAAAAATGACTTTTTTTCATGTTCTTACAACTAAAATTTTTATAACTAATTAGATACTCATTTAGAAACTAGTTTATAAATTATTAATAATAAAAACTAATTTAGATACTAATAATTTTAAGTATCTAAAATAATATTTAATCTAGTTAATATAATGACTAATTATTTTTTATCTCTAAAATTATTTTTTATTTAATATTTTTTTTACGTATATTGAATAATCATTATTAAAAAAATACAATTATCAACACTCACTAAATACAATGACGTATAGGGTGTTTTCATATCACATGTCACTATAAGGTGCATTTTGTTAGTATCTCAGTTTGCTTTGATGGTTTTGAAGTGTGATGATGTTAGAATTTATTGGTGCTTTAATTGTTTAATTGCTCCTATTTAATGTTGATACATATATTTATTTTTGTTTTATTTTTAGAGAGAAAAAAAACTAACATATTTTTTTATAGTCATGCAATTTGTCAACTTTATCGAAATCTTCCTTGTTAATAATATTGAGGATGGTAATATTATTTATGAATATTTATTAATTTTTAACTTTTTATTAGAGTGTTTTCCACAAATTAAGGTAAATTATAATTGCATTATATTCATTTTATTTTGTTTCAATATTTTTGAACTCTAATTAATTGCCTTTTTTAATGTGGTCTAAACACTCCTATTAAATATAAAATATAGGGAGTGTTATATTATATCTCACCTTATTTAAATTATTGAGTTTATGTTGTTTTTTTTGCAATATTATTTATTGAGTTTATGTGATGTTAAAATTTATATTTTTTTCAAGTATTTATTTATTGTATATAGTTTTTTTTAAAAATTACGTATTCTTGTGTGTGGAGCGATTTTTATAAATTATATTTTCTTATTTTTATATGATTAGCTTATTACAATTTGTTCCTAAGATTTCTAACGGTTGCAGTGGAATGTCTTCTAATGGTTATGACTCTCAATTTTTTTATGTATATATACACAATAAATTATATTTTGTCTTTTTAAAATTGTATTTTAAGCTTTTTATTCTCCCAAAATTATTTTTCATAAAACTTTGTTTAACACCATAAAAAAAACTACATCTTTAATGTAAACTCAATAAATGAACTTAAAAAGCATTTAATATTTCAATATAGAACTTAAACATAACAAAATTATCACTACAAGAAAAGTTGTAATTAGCTGCCAAAAAAAGTGAGAGCCAAGTAAGGGACATTATTTGATTCAAACCAATGTTTTTGTTTACAAACGAACCTAAAAATAATGAATGATGGTAAGTTTCATTATAACCCAAATCACAAAATTGCACATTTCATAGAGTGAAAGAATTCGTCCCTGAGTTTCTCATCACCTTATATAGCAAGGCCGTTTGTTTTTTAATTTCAAGTTGTATATATGTGTTTTACTTTTACTGGGACACCAAAAAGTTTGAATATTTTTTTACTTTAGACTTTAAACCACTACACTATTTTTTACTTCAGGTCACGCTGACATGTTAATGATTTAAAAAGTGTTGCCTAAAATACGAATAAGTAATAGTTTTTAATTGTTGGCTACATAATAAGATTTATTTGACTTTGACTCAAAGTATAAGGGAAAAATGTTGTCTCTTTATTTCAAGCAACGAGTTAATAAAATTTGTACAATTATATGTTGAAGATGGTTGCTGCCCCTTCAAGACATGTGTTTGATGAAGCCATTTGTCTACATTTTGTGGAACCAAGTGGTGTTCAATGTTTTGAAGAATCTAAATCCTTTGAAGGATGTTGAAGCCTCTGCTTTGCTTGGTGTTGCTGTGTTGGTTTAAGCTTTGTTATGGGGTAGTTTAATGTTGTAATCCACCCTTAGATTAAATCTCAAGCAATTAGCATCTCAATCTTTATCAAAGTAAAATGTTTTTCAAACTAAGTTGAAACAACCGATTGTTTTGTCAAAACAACCGATTGTTTACACTTAGGTGTTTTGAGAAAGGTTGAAAACTGTTTTTGAATTGTGAAAACTGTTAAGTAACAAAACAACCGATTGATTCGAGGAAACAATCGATTGTTTGTTTTGGAATCATAACAGAAAAACTATTTTCTTTGACTGAGCTTTAAATGCTTTAAACTGAATACACTACAATCATTAAATACTTTGACCAATCTATTTTAAATGCAATTAAGAGTTTGTTAAGATTTGATAACAAACTATATCTTTGAATATATTTCAGAAAAACAGAATTAAGAAATTAAGAATCTTGAGACAAAGTTTTTCACTAAGAGTTTTTCAAAGAGTTCTGAGATTGCTTAAGAGTTGAGAGATTGATCAAGGTGCTGAATAGGATTCTGCTTGTATTGATTTCAGATATTCATCTGTAACAAGTGTAATCTTTGTAAACTGTTGAACAATTCGTTTGTGTGTTTTGCTGAGATTGGTTGTGTGTTCTTGAGGTGTTCAAGATCAGCAATCTTAGTGTTGGCCAAGGAGAGTGTGTTTCTTGAGGTTTTCAAGGTCATTCTCTTGGTTGTGGTGTAAGTGATCAAGTGGTGATTGCTTAGTGGATATCCTCAAGGTTTTTGAGAAGAATGGATGTAGCTCTAGTTTGGAGTGAACCAGTATAAACTGTTGAACCATGTGGTGTTCAATGTTTTGAAGAATCCAAATCCTTTGAAGGATGATGGAGCCTCTGCTTTGCTTGATGCTGCTGTGCTGGTTTAAGCCTTGTTCTGGGGTAGTTCAATGTTGTAATCAACCCTTAGATTAAATCTCAAAGCAATTAGCATCTCAATTTTATCAAAGCAAAATGTTTTTCAAACTAAGTTGAAACAACCAATTGTTTACACTTAGGTGTTTTGAGAAAGTTTGAAAACTGTTTTTGAATGGTGAATTTTGTTAAGTAACAAAACAACCGATTGATTCGAGGAAACAATCGATTGTTTGTTTTAAAACCATAACAGAAAAACTGTTTTCTTTGACTGAGCTTTAAATGCTTTAACTGAATACGCTCCAGTCATTAAATGCTTTGACCAATCTGTTTTAAATGCAATTAAGAGTTTGTTAAGATTTGATAACAAACTATATTCTTAGATATATTCTAAAAAACTGTTTTTATGTTTTAAGAATCTTGAAACAAAGTTATCATCAAAGATTTTTTCAAAGAGTTCTGAGATTGCTTAAGAGTTGAGAGATTGATCAAGGTGCTGAATAGGATTCTGCTTGTATTGATTTCAGATATTCATCTGTAACAAGTGTAATCTTTGTAAACTGTTGAACAATTCGTTTGTGTGTTTTTGCTGAGATTGGCTGTGTGTTCTTGAGGTGTTCAAGATCAGCAATCTTAGTGTTGGCCAATGAGAGTGTGTTTCTTGAGGTGTTCAAGGTCATTTTCTTAGTTATGGTGTAAGTGATCAAGTGGTGATTGCTTAGTGGATATCCTCAGGGTTTCTGAGAAGACTGGATGTAGCTCTAGTTTGGAATGAACCAGTATAAACAACTGTGTACAATCTCTCTATCCTTAACTCTTTAAATTCATTTTGTTTGTTGTTTGCTGGTATAAACAACCGATTGTTTCGAAGAAACAACCGATTGTTTTTTTCTAGTATTACAGTTTTGCTTGCTGTTTTGGCTAACTGAATTGCTGAATCAATTGGTTTTGGAAATAAGTTCATTCTAGCTTTGAAAAGTTTGCGAAAACCCCTTTAAACAATTCACCCCCCTCTAGTTTAAAGCCATCTTTTCTAACAATTGGCATCAAGAGCTTGGTTCTTGAAAGTCATTCAAGTTGATCCTAAAATCTTTCAAAATGGCTGATAGACTACCGTTTGGGGAAGGTGCCTCAATAAACAGTCCACCCTTGTTTTGTGGTTTGAATTACCAGTTTTGGAAAGTTAGAATGAAAATATTTATGGAATCTCTTGACAAAGGAATTTGGGATGCAATTGAAAATGGCCCTTTTATCCCAACGTTTGAAAAAGATGGTTTTGTCATTGAGAAGCCATGGTCTCAATGGACTGATGCAGAAAGTAAAAAGGCCAAATTCGATTGCATTGCCAAAAATATTATAACCTCTGCTTTAAATTCTGATGAGTTTTTCAGGGTCTCACAATGCAAATCATCAAAAGAAATGTGGGATACTTTGGAAATCACTCATGAAGGAACAAATGAGGTGAAAAGAGCTAGAAAGAATACTCTCATCCAAGAGTATGAGATGTTTAGAATGCTTAAAGGTGAAACCATAGCTGAAGTGCAGAAAAGGTTTACACACATCATCAATCACCTTATAAGCCTTGACAAGACGTTTGATAAAGAGGAGCTGAACATCAAGATCTTAAAATGTCTTGGTAGAGCATGGCAACCAAAGGTAACTGCTATTTCTGAATCTAAAGATCTAACATCATTAAGTGTTGCCTCTTTGTTTGGAAAGCTTAGGGAACATGAGCTAGAGATGAATAGACTCAATGTTCAAGAGAGTGAAGATAAGCACACAAGAAGCATAGCCTTGAAAGCATCCAAACATAAGGGAAAGCAAGATTCAAGTGATGATAGTGATGAGGAAAATCTTAGTTTGCTGTCAAGAAAATTCCGCAAATTCCTAAAAAGAAACCGCAACAAAGACAACAACAAGGATAGGTATGGAAACAAGAAACCCAATGAATTTAATTCAAATAACTATACTTGTTTTGGTTGTGGTGAGCAAGGTCACATAAAGGCAGATTGTCCCAACAAGAGCAAAGAGAAAAAGACAAGCTACACGGAGAAGAAAGGCAAGACAAAAAGAGACTACATTGCTTGGGATGAAAATGAAGGATCATCATCAAGTTCTTCATCAAGTGAAGATGAAAAAGCCAACATATGCTTAGTTGCTGAGGATGATGATAATGATTCTTGCAGTTCAAGTGAGGTTAGTTCATGTGTTTCCTTAAATGAACAAAACTATAGTGAATTGCTTGAAGCTTTTCAAGAAACACATGATGAAGCTAATAGATTGGTTCTTTCAAACAACCGATTGAAAGATCTTACAATGGGCTTGAAAAGAAAGTTAAATCACTTGAAGAGGAACTAAGAAAAGCAAAAAGTGATTTTGAAAATTTGGAAAATCTTTTGAAAAATGCCTCTTGCAAATGTGATACTCTCAATTGCACTAATTGTGAAAATCTTGAGAAAAAGGTTCACTATCTTGTTGAAACTGTGGACAAGCTTTCAAAAGGAAAGTCAAACTTTGAGAATGTCCTAGCATCTCAAAGCTGTGTTTTTGGAAAAGCTGGTTTAGGCTTCAATCCACAGAACAAGCAAGATAGGTTTTCAAAAAGCTTTTTGAGAAAATCAGAAAAACAACCGATTGTTAAGACGAAACAACCGGTTGTTACATGCTTTTACTGCATGAAGAAAGGCCACTCTGTTAGATTCTGCAAAATTAGAAAATATTATGTTCCTAAAGGTTTTATGAAATGGATTCCTAAGGGATGTGATGTTTCTAACAGCAAAGAAAAGCCAAATGGACCCAAATTTGTAAGGGGACCAAATCTTGCAACTTGAATTTGTTTATGCAGGAAAATGAAGAGAAAAGGAAGAATTGAGCCTTCTAATCAAGCTGTTGAAGAAAAAGGCAGTCATTGAAGCTGAATCGATGCTATGCAAAAGGTCAAAACAGTGAAAAGAAGTTTTCTTGATCAGCAAGCAATTGGCTCATTGAAGAAACAACACAAGGATAAGACCTTCCTTTTATTTGTTCTCAATTTCTGTTTCAAAATTCTTTCCTATTTTTAATTGTCTTTTTAATCAATGTCATGTACTTTAATCTGTTTCTGTTTATGGTTAAAAATTACAAAATCAAGTTTTTAACTGCTGCAGAAAAACAACCGATTGTTTTGAGTTTGACAGCACTGTGTAGTAATTGTTTTAACTGCTTTTTGAATTTCTAGCCGTTGCAGATATTTTTCAAAGGGAGAATCTTGGTCAAAGGATCTGTGTTGAAAGTTGATCACGTTCAGAAAGGATTTACAACAGTCATAAAGGAATATATTCCAAAATCTTGGAAATTCAAGAGCCTTAATGTCTAGTCAAAGATCACATGTGAAGACCATGTGATTTTCAGCTTTTTCTGACATTTTCAGTGCAGAACAGAGTCAAGTCCTCTCTCTGAAAAATCAGGTACCCATTGAATGAAATTAAATTCAAATTGATTCTCTTTCTACTATAAAATCAGGTGCAGATTTCTTTCATCAAGAACAGGCAATTGCAACATCTCTTGCACCATCTCTTGCAAATTTCTGTGAAATGAGTTTTCGTCTCTGCTGTCATGGAATCAACCCCTCCCACCTCTAAAAGAGTCAAAACCAGAGCTGTAAGGTCTGAAGGAAGGCTTGAAAGCTGGTTTTCTGGTGACACCGATCTCATTGAGAAGTATAGATATGAAACTAGTGTCAAGAAGATAAACAACCCCAAGGTTGTGTGCTTTGACTGGCTGAAAAGTCAAAAGCTTGACAATGTGAGGAGGCTTCTCAAGGACCAATCACTCAGAAAGTTTTTGGAGCTCAAAGGGAATATATATCCAGATTTGGTGAGAGTTTTCTACACCAACTTGAAGTTTGAGGGAAACAACTTAGTCTCTCATGTGAAAGGCGTGGAGATGGAGATAACCCATGAGGTTTGGGTAGCTGTTGCTAGGCTTAAGTTCTCTGGATTAAGAATCAATAAAGGAAACCTTGGTGTGGTGGAAGATTTCAACAAAATCCAGTTTTACAAAAGTTGCATGAAGAACAATCAATCTCAAGTTAGCACATGCTCGGTTGGATGTTTGAAGCTTGATGAGAGGTTGCTTGCTCTCATTGTAACTTGGATTCTAACTCCAAGGGGGAGTAACCACTCTGTGTTGACTGAAGAAGATCTGGTTTACATCTTCTGCATCTCCAAGAAAGTGAAGATCAATTGGATTCACATAATCAAAGAACATATGCAAAAAGCCATGAGGTTAGGCGATTACCACTATCCCTATGCTGTTTTAATATCTAAGTTTCTACACTATTTTGAAGTTAATCTTGAAGATGAAACTTCTGAGCTGGTCAAGTCAACTCAAGAGTTGAACACTGGATCACTCAGCAAGATGGGCTTTACAAAAATAGGTGGAAAGTGGATAAGTAAGGATGGTGATCATGGTGCATCTTCTAGTGGTGCTGCTCATCTTGAACAAGATGAACCTGCTGACATGGATGTTCAACATGAAGATCCAGCTGAAAATTTTCAAGATGCAGGTCCTAGTGTTGATGCTGAACATCAAGGAGAAAGAATGCAAACCATGTCTCCTTTTGAATGACTCATGGTGAATAGGCTAGATACCTTTGTTGAAAATCAAAGGAGCCTTCATGATCTATGTGTTAGTAACTTTCAGAGGATTGACACAAGGTTTGACAACATGGATGCAAGGTTTATGACTCTGGACGAACAAATTGAACCTGTTCAGAATCAAATCTTTGATCTTCAGTTTGTTGACGAAGAAGATTGAAAGAAAAACAACCGATTGGTCATCAAAACAATCAATTGTTTTTTACTGTTCTCTTTTCTGGTTTTAAAATTTCTTTCCTTCTGCTGTTGCTGTTTTATTTTTGATGTAATGGGAACAATGTTTTATTTTATCTCTTATCTTTGTCTATTTGTGAAGACAAATAGGGGGAGATATATGTTGTGTTTCCAATTTGTTTTAAGTTTCTATTTTTCAAGTTGTTAAAAACAGTTTGAGTGATGTTATTTGGTTTTGATATTAGATGTTTAAGCTTTAATTGTTAATCTGTATACTAACAGAATATCAGAAGTTCAATGTATTGCTCAAAGTTCTTTTGCAGGAATTGCTTCAGATTTAATCAAAGAACAACTCAAGCATCAGGGATTTGTCTTTATCAAATAAGGGGAGATTGTTGAACCATGTGGTGTTCAATGTTTTGAAGAATCCAAATCCTTTGAAGGATGATGAAGCCTCTGCTTTGCTTGATGCTGTTGTGCTGGTTTAAGCCTTTTTCTGGGGTAGTTCAATGTTGTAATCAACCCTTAGATTAAATCTCAAAGCAATTAGCATCTCAATTTTATCAAAGCAAAATGTTTTTCAAACTAAGTTGAAACAACCGATTGTTTACACTTAGGTGTTTTGAGAAAGTTTGAAAACTGTTTTTGAATGGTGAATTTTGTTAAGTAACAAAACAACCGATTGATTCGAGGAAACAATCGATTGTTTGTTTTAAAACCATAACAGAAAAACTGTTTTCTTTGACTGAGCTTTAAATGCTTTAACTGAATACGCTCCAGTCATTAAATGCTTTGACCAATCTGTTTTAAATGCAATTAAGAGTTTGTTAAGATTTGATAACAAACTATATTCTTAGATATATTCTAAAAAACTGTTTTTATGTTTTAAGAATCTTGAAACAAAGTTATCATCAAAGAGTTTTTCAAAGAGTTCTGAGATTGCTTAAGAGTTGAGAGATTGATCAAGGTGCTGAATAGGATTCTGCTTGTATTGATTTCAGATATTCATCTGTAACAAGTGTAATCTTTGTAAACTGCTGAACAATTCGTTTGTGTGTTTTTGCTGAGATTGGCTGTGTGTTCTTGAGGTGTTCAAGATCAACAATCTTAGTGTTGGCCAATGAGAGTGTGTTTCTTGAGGTGTTCAAGGTCATTCTCTTGGTTGTGGTGTAAGTGATCAAGTGGTGATTGCTTAGTGGATATCCTCAGGGTTTCTGAGAAGATTGGATGTAGCTCTAGTTTGGAGTGAATCAGTATAAACAACTGTGTACAATCTCTCTATCCTTAACTCTTTAAATTCAATTTGTTTGTTGTTTGCTGGTATAAACAACCGATTGTTTCGAAGAAACAACCGATTGTTTTTTTCTAGTATTACAGTTTTGCTTGCTGTTTTGGCTAACTGAATTGCTGAATCAATTGGTTTCTGAAATAAGTTCATTCTAGCTTTGAAAAGTTTGCGAAAACCCCTTTAAACAATTCACCCCCCTCTAGTTTAAAGCCATCTTTTCTAACATAAACAACTGTGTACAATCTCTCTATCTCTAACTCTTTAATTTCAGTTTGTTTGTTGTTTGTTGGTATAAACAACCGATTGTTTCGAAGAAACAACCGATTGTTTTTTCTAGTACTACAGTTTTGCTTGCTATTTTGGCTAACTGAATTGCTGAATCAATTGGTTTTTGAAATAAATTCATTCTAGCTTTGAAAAGTTTGCGAAAACCCCTTTAAACAATTCAGCCCCCCTCTAGTTTAAAGCTATCTTTTCTAACATTTGGCATCAAAAGCTTGGTTCTTGAAAGTCATTCAAGTTGATCCTAAAATCTTTTTAAATGGCTTATAGACTACCGTTTGGGGAAGGTGCCTCAATAAACAGACCACCCTTGTTTTGTGGTTTGAATTACCAGTTTTGGAAAGTTAGAATGAAAATATTCATGGAATCTCTTGACAAAGGAATTTGGGATGCAATTGAAAATGGTCCTTTTATCCCAAAGTTTGAAAAAGATGGTTTTGTCATTGAGAAGCCATGGTCTCAATGGACTGATGCAGAAAGTAAAAAGGCCAAATTCGATTGCATTGCCAAAAATATTATAACCTCTGCTTTAAATTCTGATGAGTTTTTCAGGGTCTCACAATGCAAATCATCAAAAGAAATGTGGGATACTTTGGAAGTCACTCATGAAAGAACAAATGAGGTGAAAAGAGCTAGAAAGCATGCTCTCATCCAAGAGTATGAGATGTTTAGAATGCTTAAAGGTGAAACAATAGCTGAGGTGCAGAAGGTTTACACACATCATCAATCACCTTATGAGCCTAGACAAGACGTTTGACAAAGAAGAGCTAAACATAAAGATCTTGAAATGTCTTGATAGAGCATGGCAACCAAAGGTAACTGCTATATCCGAATCTAAAGATCTAACATCATTAGGTGTTGCTTCTTTGTTTGGAAAGCTTAGGGAACATTAGCTAGAGATGAATAGACTCAATGTTCAAAAGAGTGAAGATAAGCACACAAGGAGCATAGCCTTGAAAGCATCCAAACATAAGGGAAAGCAAGATTCAAGTGATGATAGTGATGAGGAAAATCTTAGTTTGCTGTCAAGAAAATTCAGCAAATTTCTAAAGAGAAACCGCAACAAAGACAACAACAAGTATAGGTATGGAAACAAGAAACCAAATGAATTTAATTCAAATAACTATACTTGTTTTGGTTGTGGTGAGCAAGGTCACATAAAGGCAGATTGTCCCAACAAAAGCAAAGAGAAAAAGACAAGCTACAAGGAGAAGAAAGGCAAGACAAAAAGAGCCTACATTGCTTGGGATGAAAATGAGGTGTCATCATCAAGTTCTTCATCAAGTGAAGATGAAAAAGCCAACATATGCTTAGTAGCTGAGGACGATGATGATTCTTGCAGTTCAAGTGAGGTAAGTTCATGTGCTTCCTTAAATGAACAAAATTATAATGAATTGCTTGAAGCTTTTCAAGAAACACATGATGAAGCTAATAGATTGGTTCTTTCAAACAACCGATTGAAAGATCTTAACAATGGGATTGAAAAGAAAGTTAAATTACTTGAAGAGGATTTGAGAAATGCAAAAATTGATTTTGAAAATCGGGAAAATCATTTCAAAAATGCCTCTTGCAAGTGTGATACTCTCAATTGCACAAATTGTGAAAATCTTGAGAAAAAGGTTCACTATCTTGTTGAAACTGTGGACAAGCTTTCAAAGGGGAAGTCAAACTTTGAGAATGTCTTGGCATCTCAAAGCTGTGTTTTTGGAAAGGCTGGTTTAGGCTTCAATCCACAGAACAAGCAAGATAGGTTTTCAAAAAGTTTTTTAAGAAACTCAGAAAAACAACTGATTGTTAAGACGAAACAACCGGTTGTTACATGCTTTTAATGCATGAAGAAAGGCCACTCTGTTAGATTCTGTAAAATTAGAAAATATTATGTTCCTAAAGGTCTTATGAAATGGATTCCTAAGGGATGTGATGTTTCTAACACCAAAGAAAAGCCAAATGGACCCAAATTTGTAAGGGGACCAAATCTTGCAACTTGAATTTGTTTATGCAGGAAAAATGAAGAGAAAAAGAAGAACTGAGCCATCTGATCAAGCTGTTGAAGAAAAAGGCAGTCATTGAAGCTGAATCAATGCTATGCAAAAGGTCAAAACAGTGAAAAGAAGTTTTCTTGATCAACAAGCAATTGGCTCATTGAAGAAGCAACACAAGGATAAGACCTTCCTTTATTTGTTCTCAATTTCTGTTTCAAGGTTCTTTCTTGTGATTAAATTTCCTTTTAATCAATGTCATGTGCTTTAATTTGTTTGTTTATGGTTAAAAATTTCAAAATCAAGTTTTTAACTGCTGCAGAAAAACAACCGATTGTTTCATAGAAACAACCGATTGTTTTGAGTCTGACAGCACTATGAAGAAATTGATTTGATTGCTTTTTGAAATTCTATCCGTTGCAGATCAATTTCAAAGGGAGAATCTTGGTCAAAAGATCTATGTTGAAAGCTGAGCATGATCAGAAAGAAGTCACAACAGTCATAAAGGAATATATTCCAAAATCTTGGAAATTCAAGAGCCTTAATGACTAGTCAAAGATCACATGTGAAGACCATGTGATTCATTTTCTGTGCAGAACAGAGTCAAGTCCTCTCTCTGAAAATCAGGTACCCATTGAATGAAATTAAATTAAATTTGATTCTCTTACTGTTATAAAATCAGGTGCAGATTTCTACCAACAAGAACAACCAATTGCAACATCTCTTGCAATATCTCTTGCACCATCTCTTGCAAAAATTTTGTGAAGTGTGTTTTCGTCTCTGCTGTCATGGAATCAACCCCTCCCACCTCTAAAAGAGTCAAAACCAGAGCAGTAAGGTCTGGAGGAAGGCTTGAAAGCTGGTTTTCTGGTGACACCGATCTCATTGAGAAGTATAGGTATGAAACAAGTGTCAAGAAGATAAACAACCCCAAGGTTGTGTGGTTTGACTGGCTGAAAAGTCAAAAGCTTGACAATGTGAGGAGGCTTCTCAAGGACCAATCACTCAGAAAATTTCTGGAGCTAAAAGGAAACATCTATCCAAATTTGGTGAGGGTATTCTACACCAACTTGAAGTTTGAGGGAAACAATCTAGTTTCTCATGTGAAAGGTGTGGAAATGGAGATAACTCATGAGGTTTGGGCTGCTGTTGCTGGGCTTAAGTTCTCTGGTCTAAGAATCAACAAGGGAAACCTTGGTGTGGTGGAAGATTTCAACCAAAATCCAGTTCTACAAAAGTTGCTTGAAGAACAATCAATCTCAAGTTAGCACATGCTCTGTTGGAGGTTTGAAGCTTGATGAGAGGTTGCTTGCTCTAATTGAAACTTGGATTCAAACTCCAAGGGGGAGTAATCACTCTGTGTTGACTGAAGAAGATCTGGTTTACATCTTCTGCATCACCAAGAAAGTGAAGATCAATTGGATTCACATAATCAAAGAACATATGCAAAAAGCCATGAGGTTAGGCGATTACCATTATCCCTATCCTGTTTTAATATCTAAGTTTCTACATTTTTTTGAAGTTAATCTTGATGATGAAACTTCTGAGTTGGTCAAGTCAACTCAAGAGTTGAACAATGGATCACTCAGCAAGATGGGCTTTACAAAAGTAGGTGGAAAATGGATAAGTAAGGATGGTGATCATGGTGCCTCATCAAGTGGTGCTGCTCATCTTGAACAAGATGAACCTGCTGATATGGATGTTCAACATGAAGATCCAGCTGAAGATTTTCAAGATGAAGGGCCTAGTGCTGCTAATGGATATCAAAGAGAAAGAATGTCAACCATGTCATATTTTGAAAGACAAATGATGGATAGGTTTGATAGCTTTGCTGAAAATCAAAGGAGCCTCCATGATCTCTGTGTTAGTAATTTCCAGAGGATTGACACGAGGTTTGACAACATGGATGCAAGGTTTATGACTCTGGATAAACAGATTGAAGCTATCCATAATCAAATCTTTGATCTTCAGTTTGCTGATGAAGAAGAATGAAGGAAAAACAACCGATTGGTCATTGAAACAATCGATTGTTTTTGGTTGTTCTTTTCTGGTTTTAAAATTTCTTTCCTTCAGCTGTTGCTGTTTTAATTCTGATGTAATGGAAACAATATCTTGTTTTATCTCTTATCTTTGTCTATTTATCAAGACAAATAGGGGGAGATTATGCTGTGTTTCCAGTTTATTTAAGTTTCTGTTTTTCAAGTTGTTAAAAACAGTTTGGGTAATATGTATTTTGTCTCTGATATTAACTGTTTTAAGCTTTAAATGTTTTTCTGTATGCTAACAGAATATCAGAAGTTCAATGTATTGGTCAAAGTTCTATTGCAGGAATTGCTTCAGATTTAATCACGTACAACACAAGCATCAGGGATTTGTCTTCGTCAAAGAGGGGGAGATTGTTGAACCAAGTGGTGTTCAATGTTTTGAAGAATCCAAATCCTTTGAAGGATGTTGAAGCCTCTGCTTTGCTTGGTGTTGATGTGCTGGTTTAAGCTTTGTTCTGGGGTAGTTTAATGTTGTAATCCACCCTTAGATTAAATCTCAAGCAATTAACATCTCAATCTTTATCAAAGTAAAATGTTTTTCAAACTAAGTTGAAACAACCGATTGTTTTGTCGAAACAACCGATTGTTTACACCTAGGTGTTTTGAGAAAGGTTGAAAACTGTTTTTGAATTGTGAAAACTGTTAAGTAACAAAACAACCGATTGATTAGAGGAAACAATCGATTGTTTGTTTTGGAATCATAACAGAAAAACTATTTTCTTTGACTGAGCTTTAAATGCTCTAAACTGAATACGCTCCAGTCATTAAATACTTTGACCAATCTATTTTAAATGCAATTAAGAGTTTGTTAAGATTTGATAACAAACTATATCTTTGAATATATTTCAGAAAAACAGAATTAAGAAATTAAGAATCTTGAGACAAAGTTTTTCACTAAAAGTTTTTCAAAGAGTTCTGAGATTGCTTAAGAGTTGAGAGATTGATCAAAGTGCTGGAATAGGATTCTACTTGTATTGATTTCAGATTTTCATCTATAACAAGTGTAATCTTTGTAAACTGCTGAACAATTCGTTTGTGTGTTTTTGCTGAGATTGGCTCTGTGTTCTTGAGGTGTTCAAGATCAGCAATCTTAGTGTTGGCCAAGGAGAGTGTGTTTCTTGAGGTGTTCAAGGTCATTCTCTTGGTTGTGGTGTAAGTGATCAAGTGGTGATTACTTAGTGGATATTCTCAGGGTTTCTGAGAAGACTGGATGTAGCCCTAGTTTGGAGTGAACCAGTATAAACAACTGTGTACAATCTCTCTATCTCTAACTCTTTAATTTCAGTTTGTTTGTTGTTTGCTGGTATAAACAACTGATTGTTTCGAAGAAACAACCGATTGTTTTTTCTAGTACTACAGTTTTGCTTGCTGTTTTGGCTAACTGAATTGTTGAATCAATTGGTTTCTGAAATAAATTCATTCTAACTTTGAAAAGTTTGCGAAAACCCCTTTCAACAATTCACCCCTCCTCTAGTTTAAAGCCATCTTTTCTAACACATTTCATGTATAATTGTATTTCCTTTAAGAATGTCTTAGGTATAGGTTAGAGGTTGTTTAAGAGTAGGCTTTTTGCTGAGTACCTCACCTCTTAACCCCTGACCATGTGATAAGAGCAAACACAAATTTTCTGAAACTGTTTTTCACATGTTTTGCAAAAACACCTTTACTGCATAAAAATAAATTTGTTCTTTTCTAAATAAACAGATTCTTTTTTAAACTGATGCATTGACTAAGGCTTTTGAAAATCAGGTTTTGTGCATCAAGTATTTTGACTAAGTCTTCTCTTTTTCAAAACGGCTGTGTTTCAATAGTTAAGTCTTTTCTGTTATCGTTTTGAAAAATAAATTTGTTCATCTATAAATGAATATATTCCTTTTAGTTTGGTGATATGTTTATCTTAAACGGTTTTTTCGTTTTGTCCCTGCACCAGAATGGTTGACTGAGTCTCCTTCACATAACAAATTTTCTAACTGCTTTTGAAAATAAATATGTTCATTTTATTTTCAATCTGTTCTTTTTATAACAGCTTTAATTGTTTTTTTGAAAATCTGTTATAAGTTGTTTTTCTATAAAAAGAAAACTTGTTCCTGCGTTTAGATAAGAATCATACATTTGAGAAAACAAGTTTTACATCAGAGAATCAAGGATTTACAGAGAATTAGCATGTGTTCTTGAAAGATTTCAAAAATCAAAAGTGTGTTTGTTCTTGTTTGGTTCTAAAGCTTGGTGAGAGGTGCTGCTACTGTTTGAGTAATCTGTTCTACTGGTTTAAGGCAGATTTCTGCATCATCTACCAGGTGTATTCGTTTCATATTTCTTTTCTTATAAAAGTGTGATTGAAAACTCTTCTTGATAGGGTTTCTTGAAGAGTGTGAGTGCTGAAATAGTGTTTTTCAACAAGTGTGTCAAGTTTCTTGTAGGGTTCAAGAACAGTGGCCGTGTAACTGTGTTTGGTACATTTTGTTTAGTGGATTTCACCTTGGATTAGGTGAGACTGGATGTAGCTCAGTTGAGTGAACCAGCATAACTGTTGTGTGTTCATCTCTCTTCATCCCTGCACTCGAATTCTTGCGTTTCTCCTAAACTGCCAAAAATTGAATCAGTTCAATTGAAAATAAATCTGTTCTTTCTGAGCTGGTTCATACAGTTCTTATTTTCTGGAAAATCAGTTTGGTTTTGTTTAGAAGATATATGATCTGTTAAATACAACTGGAACAGGTTGATTGTGATAGGTTACCCAATTGATTGTCAAGCCAATAATTGAACCTTAATGATGTGATTCCAATAGCACAATATGAATGATTCTTGACATTCTTAGGAATCAACTTGAGTTGGAGATAGCTTAGGCACTTTTAATAGAATTGGATCAAGGTTCTATAATCAAGAACTCACCAAAACTTGCACCAAACACCAAACTCACATGGAAGACCCATTTCTTGCCAATTGAACCGATTAAAAGATGTAAAAATGCAAATGAACCGATTAAAATGCATAACAAATGAAATGAACCGATTAAAATGCTTCAAAACTGAAATGCACCAAACAAATCCAAGGAGAAAGAAGATGAACCGATTGAAACATGAAAATAAGCAAGAACACCGAATAGAAAGCAAGAAAGGAACCTAAGACATGTTTAGGAATTCAAATAGGCACGAAAATGGAATGAGAAGATGGAGAAGAAAGAGGACTTATGTGGTTGTAGTTCTTGGTTGATGAACACGCCACTTGAAGTGTGAAGGCTCCAAGATAAGTGTGCAATGCCGCCACTTGAGAGAACCAAGGCACTCAAGATGAGACTAGGAAGAGGAGAAGACAAGTTCTCACTACACTCAATCACCAATTTGGGAGAGTTTTGATACTACAAATTCCAAATCTGCATTATGAAGGACCTAAGCCCTCCTTTTATAGGAGCAAGGGCTGGTCATGAAGCTTACAAAACAAGCTAACCAAAAGTCCCTTGCATGCTACTCACTTCTAGCACCTAAAGTGAAGCATGAAGAGTCACCTTCTAGAAAATTCTAAACTAATGCCTAAAGATGCTTTTACAAAAGAGGTATCTAAGGTTTCCCTCTAAGCACCTTTCCTAAAAACTATGTATTTAAACATTCTATATTATTTACAAATTTATAAAAGAAACTATAAAGAGAGATATTTAAATGAAGCCTATTCTTGAAAGCTTGTAGACTTCTTTGGCTTTATAGCTTGATCCTCTCTTTATTTTATGTCTTCTTTTTAATTTTGAAAAGACTAGAAGGAAGAACTTCAAATGTGTAGGTGAATGACCTCTCCCTTCATTAATAAAAGCCTCATTTATTTGATTCTCATCATACTCCTCGAGTTGGAGAGAATTCGTCCACGAATTCTGAATCCCTACATATAACAAAGTCAGTTTAGTTTTACAATTAAAAGTGGAAGAAAAAGGCAAACATGACTTAGCTTTTGTAAACAATGGGATTTCAGAAAAGGAGGTTCTATAAATCGACCAAGTTGGAAAAATTTGTTTGGGAATGATGATATCTTTTGGAAAAAGGCCTCTTAAATGGTGAAAACCATGAGGAGGTATGAAATCATCCCTAACACTTTTTAACCAAGATGGTGTTGAAATAGAAACCTTGGGTAATGAAAAAGATAAGGAAGGAAAACACCTTGGAGGTGAAAGGATAAGACTCATGTCAACTTGGCTTTCTTTGTCTTTTTCATTTTTACGTGAGGGAGGTGGGTGAGGTAGGTCTTGTTTTACCTTGTTTGTCATTAAGGTTTTTTGTGGACAATGAAGAGCTATGTGCCCAAAACCTAAACATTTAAAACATTTTATATTGGAAGTTTTGGTAGGTGACTTAGGAGTAGAAGAATTTGTAGTAGAAACTTGTTTTGTAGACGTGGTTTTCAAAAGATATAATTCCATCTTGATGGCTATGCGAAGCACTTGCTTCAAAGAAGAGTACTCATTTAATTCTATAAATTCTCTAATATCTCTTCTTAAACCACGGACAAACCATTTTATCTTTGACTTTTCATTAGCATGCATATTCGTTTTAGTCAAAGTGGTTTCAAAATCTTTAAAGTATTCATCTACCATCCTATGTCCTTGAGGAAGCCTTTGGAACTTCAACAAGTGTTCCTTCCTAGAATGAGGAACAAACCTCGCGCGCATATACTCTTTCAAAGTATTCCAAGAAACCACGGGAGGTTTCTTGCGATACATAATGTCCATTACAATTGTACGCCACCATTCTTTGGCATAATTACTAAATTCTAAGGTGGCTAGCTTATATTTGTGCTCATCAAGGATCTTATGGGTCTCAAATATTTGTTCACACTTAGCCTCCCAATCTAAATATACATTAGGATCACTAGAGCCATTGAAACAAGGAAGTTGGACCGAAGGTAGCCTAGCCTTTGCATTTCGGTAGTAGCCATCTTCACGTTTATCTTCATGAGCATGAGATGGTCTAAATCCATGAAAGTTGGGTTGAGGTCTCCTTCTTCTATGATCTTCTTCACGTCCATAATCATTGGAAGAGCCTCTTGATGAAGGTCTATGATGATGATGCTCTCCATGAATAGAATGAGAGGACCTAGCTTGCTTCATTTCAAGTCTTTGTAATCTTTCCTCCAACTTTCTTATAGCTTCATCATTGAGATTAATGGTTCGTTTTGCCTTTTTTAATTCATCAAGAGCAGCAGCTTTGCTAGAAGAATGCTGTTTGGAAGAACCACTGCTGTAATATGAAGCCATGTATAAAAGAAAACAGCAAACAACAAAACAGCAAACAAAGTTAAGAAAACAAAGTTAGCAAAAAGTAATTTGGTAGCAAACTGCCAAAGTGAATTTGGCTTGACAAGAAGTCACTCTCAAAGAAATAATGTCCCTGCACCAATCTGATCTTGAGGTCTTGGAATCCTCAAATGAAAGATGTCAAAGCAAGGCACACCAATCTCAAAGCCAACCACAACAAAACCAATGAAGCAATAAAGACAAACAAGAAAAGGTATAAGCAATGAAAGGCTATAACAAAAGGAAAACTAGATGTATGACAAACTCAAAGATTAATGAATAAAAGACAAGCAAGAAAATAAGGAACTCAATGAAGAAGTAGGCACACAAAAGAATACCTAAAGAAAAGCACTAGAGTAGATGAAGAAAACAAAAACAAGCTACTGGAAAATATTTTTTATGCAAACTGTGCTTGATATTCACTGATTTAACTGGAATGATATAGAGCGAACTGGATTATGAAATTTAAACCACAGAAACTTCAAGATGTTAACTCAATAATGGCACTGAAATTACTTAAAAACAGTAAGCCAATTAATTGAGATAAATTTTTCAAAATCGCTGCCAGATTACCGTATTTTTTTCGGCAGAATTGTACACTTTTTGTATTTTATTTATCATTTTTTGTGTACTTTGAATTTTTTAGTACTTCTTTTTCTATGCTTTTATAACACTTTGAAGAACACAAATCCAGAATTTCAGAATTTTCCAATGAGTAAATCAATTGCAATAAGGAAAAACAGTAAGCACGTTTTCAGAAAACAGAGGAATCCTAACAGAAATGAAAAACAGAATTAAGAACTAGCAAAGACATAATGGAAAATGATGTATAGGAACTTGTATAGGTCTAAAATACAAGTATGAACTCAATTCTAAAACAGAAAATGCACAAAGGATCAAGATACAAATGCAGAAAACTGTATTACACCAAAGCAAGAAACAAAAAATGCAATAAATGTACTACAAGAAGTGATGACATTCTTGGAAAAACATGACTATGACAAAACTTGTATGGATTCAAAAAGGAAAAAACACAAACACTTGGTAGGCACAATTAAGAAAACAGCAAGAATACTCAAATATAATCCTAAAAACAGAAAAGAAACAACAAAAAGATAGAGCTCTTGAATTAAAAGTGCAACACAACTCAAAATTAAACAAAACAAACCTAAGACTCATGATACCACATGATGTGATTCCAATAGCACAATATGAATGATTCTTGACATTCTTAGGAATCAACTTGAGTTGGAGATAGCTTAGGCACTTTTAATAGAATTGGATCAAGGTTCTATAATCAAGAACTCACCAAAACTTGCACCAAACACCAAACTCACATGGAAGACCCATTTCTTGCCAATTGAACCGATTAAAAGATGTAAAAATGCAAATGAACCGATTAAAATGCATAACAAATGAAATGAACCGATTAAAATGCTTCAAAACTGAAATGCACCAAACAAATCCAAGGAGAAAGAAGATGAACCGATTGAAACATGAAAATAAGCAAGAACACCGAATAGAAAGCAAGAAAGGAACCTAAGACATGTTTAGGAATTCAAATAGGCACGAAAATGGAATGAGAAGATGGAGAAGAAAGAGGACTTATGTGGTTGTAGTTCTTGGTTGATGAACACGCCACTTGAAGTGTGAAGGCTCCAAGATAAGTGTGCAATGCCGCCACTTGAGAGAACCAAGGCACTCAAGATGAGACTAGGAAGAGGAGAAGACAAGTTCTCACTACACTCAATCACCAATTTGGGAGAGTTTTGATACTACAAATTCCAAATCTGCATTATGAAGGACCTAAGCCCTCCTTTTATAGGAGCAAGGGCTGGTCATGAAGCTTACAAAACAAGCTAACCAAAAGTCCCTTGCATGCTACTCACTTCTAGCACCTAAAGTGAAGCATGAAGAGTCACCTTCTAGAAAATTCTAAACTAATGCCTAAAGATGCTTTTACAAAAGAGGTATCTAAGGTTTCCCTCTAAGCACCTTTCCTAAAAACTATGTATTTAAACATTCTATATTATTTACAAATTTATAAAAAAAACTATAAAGAGAGATATTTAAATGAAGCCTATTCTTGAAAGCTTGTAGACTTCTTTGGCTTTATGGCTTGATCCTCTCTTTATTTTATGTCTTCTTTTTAATTTTGAAAAGACTAGAAGGAAGAACTTCAAATGTGTAGGTGAATGACCTCTCCCTTCATTAATAAAAGCCTCATTTATTTGATTCTCATCACTTAATCACTTGCTTAAAATTGAAGATTACTGTTTTTGTTGTTCACTGTTTTCTCTGTAATATCAATGTGTGTGGCTTGCAAATTAATCTGCATAATCTCAAAAATAACTTGGTTGATATAAACGTTTTCAAACATAAACAGTGTCAAAATAAATCTGTTCATTTTCAAATTAAATCGATTTATTTTCTGTGTACTGTGATAGAATCTGATTCTGCGCAAAACTATTAAAAGGTCAATTCACCCCCCCTCTTGAACTTTGACACTATTGAACCCAACATTATAGACAACACTTATTAAAATGTGGGTGTTGTAAACAATATTTTAGGCAAAATTTTCTAAATTGTGGGTAATTTAGACAATACTTATTATTTGTTTGGATTTAATAAATCATATGCGTAGAAGCAAAAACGTAGTCACACTGAACTAGGTCAGACTTATATAATTGTTCCTTAAACATAGAAAAGACAATTATTTTACAAATGTAGTGTGAGAACTAGCAAAGACCACGTTTGTAAAATTTTTAATTATTTAAACTACAATTTTTTAAGTATTTTCTTTAGAATATCTAAGCTAAACAATAAAATTCTCGCAAAAAAGTGGTCACATGCATTTAATTGTGGCATAAAAGTGGAAAAGACAACATTTTTACAAATGTGGCTTATGAATCACTATATAACAATATTATTATTAATAGTAATAAAAATATTAAAAATAGTAATAATATTATTATTATCAATAACAACAATAATAATAATCAAAATAAGAATAATAATAATAATCATAATAAGAGTAATAATAATCATAATTTGACAACAAATTTTGTTTGGTGTAGTAGTTATAGGTTTTATGTTTACTCATAAGACCTAGGTTTGATTCCCTATAATAAATAGTAATGTAAATACAACACTTAAAAAATCATTTCCTAAGCATTAACATAAAAGTGTTGTCTATTCTACCAGTATAAGACAACGATTTTTGAAAGCGGTCACAAGAAAAAAGGTTGCTTATAACCTAAGTCCACAAATGAAAAACCATTATCAAATTGTTTTTCCTGAAACTAAGACAACATTTTTTTCCTTTAGACAATATTTTTAAATTTTTTGTTTAAACTTGGTGTAGTGAAGAAAGACATTATTCGATCTAGTCTAATGACACCATTCACCATTGTTCAAACTAATGTACTTTTTAATTTGAAATGTATTAAAAGATTCAGTGGTAGGTTTCAAAAATTATAACTCTAAACATTAAACTAAAAAAATATAAAAAAAAATAGATAAAAATCATAAAGAGCACACTAAAAAGCTTAGCCACAATGGTATACAAAACATATATAAAATATGAAATATAAATACAGTACATGCAGTAATAATAAATGAATAATATCTTTATACAATAAATTTCAAATTCTGTTAAGGTCATGAAGTGTGCTTAGGGACCCTTGTATCTGGTATATTTCTATTATCTGTTTTATCTGTGAAGTTGCATTTACACATGCAAGATTTTAACCCTTAAGAAACATATGCAATGATTGATGCTTATCTGGTTTTAATAATTCAGTTACACGTGTAAATGCTAGTTAAATGGGAGGTATGTATATAAGGGTGGGGACACTCCTGAAGTGTCCCATTTTCAATTTAATTTATTTTTTGTTGATAAAAAAACTATAAATTTCAAACATCATTATTAAAATGAGTAATGTAACACAATAAATAATTATTTGTCTTTCACAGAGACCATAAGTTAGAATGTTACTGATATATTATAACTTCAAATTTAGTTTTTTTTTTTAATTTATCATACTTATTATCATTTATTGGTTTACATTTGATTGTCTCACAAGTGAACTAATGAGACAATTAGACACGTTAAATATGGTTAGAGAAGAAACTCATACTCATTCATTTTGGTGGTTCTCTATGATGAAAGTTAAGTGAAAAAAATAATTGTATAATGCTTATTTTCTCATGTTGAGAAAAGGCAAAGTTAATTTTTGGTGTGTATTATTCAATTATTATAGCTTCTTCTTCATTACATACAATTAATCTATGTGACAAAGATGTAGGTCAAGGCACATAAAATATTTAGAAAGTTATATATTATTTGTAACTCAAATGTTCATTTCATATATATTTTCAAACAACTATTTTATTTTTTAAAGAAACTAACTTTCGAACGTCGTTATTTACTACATATTATTATCTTCTTTGCTTTGAGTTGCTTTTGGTGGTCCTAAAGTTGTAATTTAAACTTTTGGTGGTCCTGAAGCTATAATAACTGTTTTTTGTGCACTTAATGCCTTAATTGTTGACTTTGGAGGTCCTGAAGCCCTTGGTCCTGAAATTTCATGAATTGCTTTTGGTGGTCCTGAAGCTATAATAACTGTTTTTGATCCACTTGATGCCGTAATTGTTGACTTTGGAGGTCCTGAAGCCCTTGGTCCTGAAATTTCATGAATTGCTTTTGGTGGTCCTGAAGCTATAATAACTGTTTTTGATCCACTTGATGCCTTAATTGTTGACTTCGGAGGTCCTGAAGCCCTTGGTCCTGAAATTTCATGAATTGATTTTGGTGGTCCTGAAGCTATAATAACTGTTTTTGATCCACTTGATGCCTTAATTGTTGACTTCGGAGGTCCTGAAACCCTTGGTCCTGAAATTTCATGAATTGCTTTTGGTGGTCCTAAAGCTATAATAACTGTTTTTGATCCACTTGATGCCTTAATTGTTGACTTCGGAGGTCCTGAAGCCCTTGGTCCTGAAATTTCATGAATTGATTTTGGTGGTCCTGAAGCTATAATAACTGTTTTTGATCCACTTGATTCCTTAATTGTTGACTTCGGAGGTCCTGAAGCCCTTGGTCCTGAAATTTCATGAATTGATTTTGGTGGTCCTGAAGCTATAATAACTGTTTTTTGTGCACAAGATGGTGGTTTTGGACCTGCAGTTGCATGAGATGGTGGTTTTGGACCTGCAGTTACATCAGAAGATCTTGGAGGCCCTGAGGTTGTGACCTCTACCTCTGAAGCTGCAACTGCAACTACCAGAACAATTAGCAAAGCTAAAAAAGCTACAAACACGTTCTTCATTTTCAAGAATTGATGTGTTTTGATTATGATAAATGGAAGAAAGGTATTAGGTATATATAGGGATAGGTGTGCACCATTGTCAACCTTTGATGACATGAGTTGTAGTTTTTGCTAGCTGCCAAAAAAAAATGGCAAAAGCATTGGTTTTGTTCGGTTCATTTTGTCATTTTCCTTCAATCAATACCTTTCAACTCTTGCTACTTTCATGCACTCATAGTTCACGTTTATTTCATGAACATGAATTTTTTTTTATATTAGAAGATTAAATAAAATAATAATCATGAATTAAAAAATTAGATATTGAAATTATGAAGAATTATAATTTCATTTATCCGAAAATATGATACACTTCATAGCAAATTCCGAAGACATTATTTGTATTTACCTTTTTTTTTCATTAAATATTATTGAAAACCTCAAATAATTAAATGTGTGAATATATTATAACAAGATATAATCTACCTATTATGCTAATGAAATTTAGTACACAAATGATCGAACCGTGAAATTTCCACTATCTTTATTTTCTTTATCTATTTACCAGTGAAAACACAGATTTATTTGGTGTGTGTTTAATTATTATTTTTCAGTTATCAAAATAAAAATAATAATTAATAAAATAGCTTTTACAAAAAAAAATAGATATGGTGTGAAAGTAAAAAAATCATAAAAAAGTTATAAAAAATGGTATATTATATGTATATATATATATATATATTTATTTATTTATTTATTTGTATGTCTGTATGGGATCTAAATATTTAGCATTATTTAGGAATTTTAATTTAGTTCTTAGAGGTATTATTTTTTTAAGTTTCACCGAAAATGGTGAAGTATATAGGTTGTAAATATTTATTATTCATATCCCTGTTTTATTTCAATGTCTTTTGTGATGACGCTGGAATTTATTAGAATTTATGGTTGTTTTCAGCATTTAATTTCTCATATTTATTGTGCGAAACATGCAGATGTCATGCATTTGATTTTTATTTTTACTTTTAAAATTTTAAAAATAATATGTTTTTTTAATTATGCTAGTGATATGAAAGATTTATTGAATTTTGTTAGCATTTATGGGATTGTAATTGGCCTTAAATATAAGTTTTAGTTATTTAATAAATTAAATATATTTTAATAATGTTAAATTTTGAAGGAAAAAGTAGTGACGAGAACGAGACATGGTAAATATGTATATACTTATCATTATTTTATAATTAATTTAAAAGGTATTTTGTCATATTCAGAGTGGTACACGATTAATACAAATATTATTAAGAGAAGAATCTATTATTATTTTTAAAACTTTAATACACCTCATAAATTTTTATTGTAATTCTCAAACAACTGATTATAAAAATGGAAAGTAAATGCGCAATTAAAAAAATAATAAAAGAGTTTTAATGGAGTTTATTTAGCGGAGTAAATATAATTCTAGAAATTAATTTAATTAATGGAAGTTTTTTTTAACATTCGTTAACTTCCAAAGTTTATTCTAAAATCTCTTTAAAATAACGAAAGCATTTTTACCTTCGTTAAATTTCAAAAGTTTATTTTAAAACTTCAACAAAATAATTGAGGTTTTTTTAACCTTCGTTAAATTTCAAAGACGGTTTAATATAGAACCTCAATAAAACACTTCAAATTTTTCAAATTTCAATAAATAAATATAGTTAAATTTATTTATAAATAAATAATTAAAAATTATATAGTTTTAATATATTTTATAACTAAATTTTCTAAGATTTTGAAAGTGTAACTTTACATTCCAAATAAGTTTTCTAAAGTTTTAAAAATTTATTTTAAAAGTAAAATAACTTTGGATAATAAGTATTTCTACAACTAACTTTGGATAATAAGTATTTCAACAGTATTTGCATATTTCTTATGATTTTCATATTTTTTATGATTGATGGTAGTCGATTTATATAATTCCTAGTCTTTTTTTACAAGCTCATATTTCCAAAAACCTAACTTATGTTTTTTAGATTTTGATGTACGTATATTTTATGTGCAATTTTAGTTTTATTTATAATTGTTAAAATTTAATTCTCATAATTTTGAAATATATTAAATTAAGGCTTTTATTTTAAAATGCATCCAATAATTAATTCACTGTGAAAGTGAGAAGTAATAAGCTAATTTATCCTCGAAATATGCTCTTGCAATCTTTGAAGCCCTTGTATCCAAGAACGCACATGGCTTTGAATCCCACATCTAATAGATAATACAATTATTTAGGATATATAAAGTTGGGATAGTAAAGTGATGGAAGAAGCAATATTGGAGTAAGAAGAAGGTAGTGTTTTATCTAGTGTTTCTTCTCCTTAGATATAATAAACATAATTGTGGTTGGCTGTGATTCCTTGCTAGGACTGCTATTGGCGGCCATTGAACTTGTGTCGGTGAATAATGTGTCTATGGTGGAAGAGAGAAGTCAAGAGGATCATTAGAGATGGTGGAAAATGGGGTTAAAGGTTTATTTCAAAAGATAATTCATTTTAGGAAAATTTTTAAACTTGTGGTACTTTATGGAAATTTTTAAACTCATGATATTTTATGAAAGTTTTTAAACCCATGGTATTTTACGGAGATTTTGAAACTCATGGTATTTGACGGATGGTTTAGCGGGGGAAACTACAACCCTGGATAGACGACTTAATAGAGGTTTTAACCCTGGATAATGTAGAAATAAACCCGTTAACACCATTTTTTCTTGTAGTGTAAAAAAATAAAAAAGAGTTAAAAAAGTTAACATATATTGGTTTGATTGTATTAAACATCAAACATCAATCATTATAATTTTAATAAGATTGTTCTACTATTTTAAATAATAATTATAGTTATTTTTTTTATTTTTGTATATGCCGATTAAAAAAATTAGTTGTAATTATAAAAAACAAAATTAAAAACCTATCGATAATACTACAATACTAAAAAAAATATATTGCCTGAACATAACAAATTTTGGTGCAATAAAATTTAAAAGAAATATCACTTGGAGTGACGAATATTTCAAAAAAAATTGAATAATGTACAATATTTTTCAACAAATATATTTAAATAAAAGTTTTTAATTTTTTTTATCAAAAGTAATCTGACTATAAGAAATTTTGATTTTGATTATTTTCTTTTATACTTTAGCGACTGAAATATAATATTATTATTGATGTAAAACCTTTTTATTTTATTTCACTAAATAATTTTTATAGTATCTTGATTTTAGTTCTTATTTCAATGTTAATGTAATTAAAATAACATTACAATAACATCTTTTAAATTTATCAATAATCTTAACATTTTTTTTATTTGACTAAGAATGATTACATGAAGGAGTAATACGTTATTTTAGTCATTAAAGTTTCCTTTTAAACTACAATGTCATATAAATTTTTGTTATTAAATAAAAATTATAGCAAAATTAATTTTAGGAGTATAGTCACATTTAAAGAAAATTTTAGTGAAATACAAAAAATATTGATTATGTAAAAAATAATATTTTATTTCACTCACTAAAATATCCAAACAAATAATAAATTAAAAAACAAATTTTACTAGAAGAAAACATTTAATACAAAATGATAAAGATAAAATTGATAATTAGTTATTATATTAATTAAATTAGATAATATTTTAGAGAATAAAAAAATTATTAGTATCTAATTAGACATCAAGGATCTAGTTACCAAATTTAGAATATAAAGTAATTTATAGCTATAATGTAACACTCCAAAAATACTTTTAACTATTACATTACAAGTTCTACGGGTTTCTCTACAAACTTGGAATTCTTTCAAAATATTCTTATTAGAAGATTATGACTTATAGAAATACAAATATTTAAAATCTAAGGTTCAAAACAACATTCTAAAGTCCTTCAAACTCTTCGACACCTATATGATCATCTGCTCGTGTACGTAGTACCGTCATAGCAGTTCACAACACAACAAGAAAAGCAAGGGTAAGCTAATGAAAAAAAGTTCCATAACATACTTAATTCATCCAAAGAGAACCATTCAAACTAATCATTTATAAACATTTCTCTAAATGATGTCATATAAAATTTCAATATCAATTTCATCAATCATATAGACCACACATAGATCTATTTTTAGTCACAATCATTGAATTTCATTTCAATCCATAATATTTGATTTCGTTTCAATCACACTAACTACACATGAATCAATTGTTTTACGTAAGACTCATTAAGTATGCCCTTACCAGAGACTAACATCTAATCCATACATCAAGGATTAGGATAAATTCAAACATTTAATATCGAGTCTCATCACCTGATATCTTAGTCTATATTTCTTAGATATCATTGAAGCTAGAGGATCTCTGTTAAACATAGGTTTTTCATAGTTAATGTATAATGAAATAATAACTCCTTTGCTGATAAATAATAATAATAATAATAATAATAATAATAATAACTCATACATTATCTCAAATTTATGACATCAATTTCATACAATTTTCATCATTCATATATAATACATATCATTCAATCACATAACATTTAAAAATTCATAACATTCATGAACCTTTTCAACATCAAAAACAATATTTAACTTCGAAAATATCAAAATCTAATATTTATACAAGTTCACACTACACAAAATCAAACAATTTTATCAAATAACATCCTTGCAAGAGAAATTGAAACTTGGGACCACGTTCCCTCCACATTCAGATCTTATAGCCTAGGGTACCATTGAATGTTAAAGTTAGTTTCCCTTACCTTAATTGCTTACTTTCCAAGCAACCTCTACCCTCAGTCTGATGCAAGTTATGCAAACAAAACAAAAATTAAGTATATAGTATAATAAGTTGAGAGGATTACTCTTCTCAACTGATCCCACCAAGATTCATGACTAAATCCCAAGTGAAAACAGATAATAAAGGATCTTTAGAGCAAAAATGAACTTACTTTGTTTGAAAATCTGATTGAGTATAATTGTTCTTTAACTCCTTAGTTACAACATGGTGCGATCAGAGAAAATTAAGAGAGAAAGAAAAAAAAAAGTTGAGAGAAAGAAAAAAAATGACTTTTTTTCATGTTCTTACAACTAAAATCTTTATAACTAATTAGATACTCATTTAGAAACTAGTTTATAAATTATTAATAATAAAAACTAATTTAGATACTAATAATTTTAAGTATCTAAAATATTATTTAATCTAATGACTAATTATTTTTTATCTCTAAAATTATTTTTTATTTAATATTTTTTTTACGTATATTGAATAATCATTATTAAAAAAATACAATTATCAACACTCACTAAATACAATGACGTATAGGGTGTTTTCATATCACATGTCACTATAAGGTGCATTTTGTTGGTATCTCAGTTTGCTTTGATGGTTTTGAAGTGTGATGATGTTAGAATTTATTGGTGCTTTAATTGTTTAATTGCTCCTATTTAATGTTGATACATATATTTATTTTTGTTTTATTTTTAGAGAGAAAAAAACTAACATATTTTTTTATAGTCATGCAATTTGTCAACTTTATCGGAATCTTCCTTGTTAATAATATTGAGGATGGTAATATTATTTATGAATATTTATTAATTTTTAACTTTTTATTAGAGTGTTTTCCACAAATTAAGGTAAATTATAATTGCATTATATTCATTTTATTTTGTTTCAATATTTTTGAACTCTAATGAATTGCCTTTTTTAATGTGGTCTAAACACTCCTATTAAATATAAAATATAGGGAGTGTTATATTATATCTCACCTTATTTAAATTATTGAGTTTATGTTTTTTTTTTTTTGCAATATTATTTATTGAGTTTATGTGATGTTAAAACTTATATTTTTTTCAAGTATTTATTTATTGTATATAGTTTTTTAAAAAAATTACGTACTTTTTGGTGTGGAGCGATTTTTATAAATTATATTTTCTTATTTTTATATGATTAGCTTATTACAATTTGTTCCTAAGATTTCTAACGGTTGCAGTGGAATGTCTTCTAATGGTTATTATGACTCTCAATTTTTTTATGTATATATACACAATAAATTATATTTTGTCTTTTTAAAATTGTATTTTAAGCTTTTTATTCTCCCAAAATTATTTTTCATAAAACTTTGTTTAACACCATAAAAAACACTACATCTTTAATGTAAACTCAAAAAATAACTTAAAAAGCATTTAATATTTCAATATGAAACTTAAACATAACAAAATTATCACTACAAGAAAAGTTGTAATAGCTGCCAAAAAAAGTGAGAGTCAAGTAAGGGACATTATTTGATTCAAACCAATGTTTTTGTTTACAAACGAACCTAAAAATAATGAATGATGGTAAGTTTCACATGTGATAAGAGTAAACACAAATTTTCTGGAACTGTTTTTCACATGTTTTGCAAAAACACCTTTACTGCATAAAAATAAATCTGTTCTTTTCTAAATAAACAGATTCTTTTTTAAACTGATGCATTGACTAAGGCTTTTGAAAATCAGGTTTTGTTCATCAAGTATTTTGACTAAATCTTCACTTTTTCAAAACGGTTGTGTTTCAATAGTTAAGTCTTTTCTGTTATCGTTTTGAAAAATAAATTTGTTCATAAATAGATTCTTTTTAGTCTGGTACTATGTTTATCTTAAACGGTTTTTTCGTTTTGTCCCTACACCAGAATGGTTGACTAAGTCTCCTTCACATAACAAATTCTCTAACTGCTTTTGAAAATAAATCTGTTCATTTTATTTTCAATCTGTTCTTTTTATAACAGCTTTAACTGTTTTTTTGAAAATCTGTTATAAGTTGTTTTTCTATAAAAAGAAAACTTGTTCCTGCGTTTAGATAAGAATCATACATTTGAGAAAACAAGTTTTACATCAGAGAATTAAGGATTTACAGAGAATTAGCATGTGTTCTTGAAAGATTTCAAAAATCAAAAGTGTGCTTGTTCTTGTCTGGTTCTAAAGCTTGGTGAGAGGTGTTGCTACTGTTTGAGCAATCTGTTCTACTGGTTTAAGGCAGATTTCTGCATCATCTATCAAGTGTATTCGTTTCATATTTCTTTTCTTATAAAAGTGTGATTGTAAACTCTTCTTGATAGGGTTTCTTGAAGAGTGTGTGTGCTGAAATAGTGTTTTTGAACAAGTGTGTCAAGTTTCTTGTAGGTTCAAGAACAGTGGCCGTGTAACTGTGTTTGGTACATTTTGTTTAGTGGATTTCACCTTGGATTAGGTGAGACTGGATGTAGCTCAGTTGAGTGAACCAGCATAACTGTTGTGTGTTCATCTCTCTTCATCCCTGCACTCGAATTCTTGCATTTCTCCTAAACTGCCAGAAATTGAATCTTTTCAATTGAAAATAAATCTGTTCTTTCTAGGTTGGTTCATACAGTTTGGTTCTGTGAAGAAGATATATGATCTGTTAAATACAACTGGAACAGGTTGATTGTGATAGGTTACCCAATTGATTGTCAAGCCAATAATTGAACCTTAATCACTTGCTTAAAATTGAAGATTATTGTTTTTGTTGTTCATGGTTTTCTCCGTAATATTAGTGTGTGGCTTGCAAATTAATCTGCATAATTTCAAAAATAACTTGGATATAAATGTTTTCAAACATAAACAGTGTCAAAATAAATCTGTTCATTTCCAAATTAAATCGATTTATTTTCTGTGTACTGTGATAGAATCTGATTCTGCGCAAAACTATTAAAAGGTCAATTCACCCCCCATCTTTAACTTTGACACTATTGAACCCAACATTATAGACAACACTTATTAAAATGTGGGTGTTGTAAACAACATTTTAGGCCAAATTTTATAAATTGTGGGTAATTTAGACAATACTTATTATTTGTTTGGATTTAATAAATCATATGCGTAGAAGCAAAAACCTAGTCACACTGAACTAGGTCAGACTTATATAATTGTTCCTTAAACATAGAAAAGACAATGATTTTAAAAATGTAGTGTGAGAACTAGCAAAGACCACGTTTGTAAAATTGTTAGTTATTTACAAGTACAATTTTTTAAGTATTTTCTTTAGAATATGTAAGCTAAACAATAAAATTCTCGCAAAAAAGTGGTCACATCCATTTAATTGTGGCATAAAAGTGGAAAAGACAACATTTTTACAAATGTGGCTTATGAATCACTATATAACAATATTATTATTAATAGTAATAAAAATATTAAAAATAGTAATAATATTATTATTATCAATAACAACAATAATAATAATCAAAATAAGAATAATAATAATAAGAGTAGTTATAGGTTTTATGTTTACTCATAAGACCTAGGTTTGATTCCCTATAACAAATAGTAATGTAAATGCAACACTTAAAAAATCATTTCCTAAACATTAACATAAAAGTGTTGTCTATTCTACCAGTATAAGACAACGATTTTGAAAGCGGTCACAAGAAAAAAAGGTTGCTTATAACCTAAGTCCACAACTGAAAAACCATTATCAAATTGTTTTTCCTAAAACTAAGACAACATTTTTTTTTCCTTTAGACAATATTTTTAAATTTTTTGTCTAAACTTTGTGTAGTGAAGAAAGACATTATTCGATCTAGTCTAATGACACCATTCACCATTGTTCAAACTAATGTACTTTTTAATTTGAAATGTTTTAAAAGATTCAGTGGTAGGTTTCAAAAATTATAACTCTAAACATTAAACTAAAAAAATATAAAAGAAAAACAAAAATAGATAAAAATCATAAAGAGCACACTAAAAAGCTTAGCCACAATGGTATACAAAGCATATATAAAATATGATAAATATGAAATATAAATATAGTATATGCGCAGTAATAATAAATGAATAATATCTTTATACAATAAATTTCAAATTTTGTTAAGGTCATGAAGTGTGCTTAGGGACCCTTGTATCTGGTATATTTGTATTATCTGTTTTATCTGTGAAGTTGCATTTACACATGCAAGATTTTAACCCTTAAGAAACATATGCAATGATTGATGCTTATCTGGTTTTAATAATTCAGTTACACGTGTAAATGCTAGCTAAATGGGAGGTATGTATATAAGGATGGGGACACTCTGATGTGTCCCATTTTCAATTTAATTTATTTTTTGTTGATAAAAAAGCAATAAATTTCAAACATCATTATTAAAATGAGTAATGTAACATAATAAATAATTATTTGTCTTTCACAGAGACCATAAGTTATAATGTTACTGATATATTATAACTTCAAATTTAGTTTTTTCTAATTTATTATACTTATTATCATTTATTGGTTTACATTTGATTGTCTCACAAGTGAACTAATGAGACAATTAGACACGTTAAATATGGTTAGAGAATAAACTCATACTCATTCATTTTGGTGGTTCTCTATGATGAAAGTTAAGTGAAAAAAATAATTGTATAATGCTTATTTTCTCATGTTGAGAAAAGGCTAAGTTAATTTTTGGTGTGTATTATTCTATTATTATAGCTTCTTCTTCATTACACACAATTAATCTATGTGACAAAGATGTAGATCAAGGCACATAAAATATTTAAAAAGTTATATATTATTTGTAACTCAAATGTTCATTTCATATATATTTTCAAACAACTATTTTATTTTTTAAGAAACTAACTTTCGAACGTCGTTATTTACAATATATTATTATCTTCTTTGCTTTTAGTTGCTTTTGGTGGTCCTAAAGTTGTAATTTAAGCTTTTGGTGGTCCTGAAGCTATAATAACTGTTTTTTGTGCACTTGATGCCTTAATTGTTGACTTTGGAGGTCCTGAAGCCCTTGGTCCTGAAATTTCATGATTTGTTTTTGGTGGTCCTGAAGCTATAATAACTGTTTTTGATCCACTTGATGCCTTAATTGTTGACTCCGGAGGTCCTGAAGCCCTTGGTCCTGAAATTTCATGAATTGTTTTTTGTGGTCCTGAAGCTATAATAACTGTTTTTGATCCACTTGATGCCTTAATTGTTGACTTCGGAGGTCCTGAAGCCCTTGGTCCTGAAATTTCATGAATTATTTTTGGTGGTCCTGAAGCTATAATAACTGTTTTTGATCCACTTGATGCCTTAATTGTTGACTTCGGAGGTCCTGAAGCCCTTGGTCCTGAAATTTCATGAATTGTTTTTGGTGGTCCTGAAGCTATAATAACTGTTTTTGATCCACTTGATGCCTTAAGTGTTGACTTCGGAGGTCCTGAAGCCCTTGGTCCTGAAATTTCATGAATTGTTTTTGGTGGTCCTGAAGCTATAATAACTGTTTTTTGTGCACAAGATGGTGGTTTTGGACCTGCACTTACATGAGATGGTGGTTTGGGACCTAAAGTTACATCAGAAGATCTTGGAGGCCCTGAGGTTGTGACCTCTACTTCTGAAGCTGCAACTGCAACTACCAGAACAATTAGCAAAGCTAAAAAAGCTACAAACACGTTCTTCATTTTCAAGAATTGATGTGTTTTGATTATGATAAATGGAAGAAAGGTATTAGGTAT
Organism: Phaseolus vulgaris; assembly: GCF_000499845.2. Classification (NCBI taxonomy): domain Eukaryota; kingdom Viridiplantae; phylum Streptophyta; class Magnoliopsida; order Fabales; family Fabaceae; genus Phaseolus; species Phaseolus vulgaris. The sequence continues at coordinate 54,462,996 of NC_023752.2, forward strand.
ATATAGGGATAGGTGTGCACCATTGTCAACCTTTGATGACATGAGTTGTAGTTTTTGCTAGCTGCCAAAAAAAAATGGCAAAAGCATTGGTTTTGTTCGGTTCATTTTGTCATTTTCCTTCAATCAATACCTTTCAACTCTTGCTACTTTCATGCACTCATAGTTCACGTTTATTTCATGAACATGAATTTTTTTTATATTAGAAGATTAAATAAAATAATAATCATGAATTAAAAAATTAGATATTGAAATTATGAAGGACTATAATTTCATTTATCCGAAAATATGATACATTTCATAGCAAATTCCGAAGACTTTATTTGTATTTACCTTTTTTTCATTAAATATTATTGAAAACTATTAAGAAGTGGACTTTAAGCCTAACCCAACCCCATAAAACCGGCTCATAGGGTTGAGGTTTGCACCCACTTATATACAATGAAAGGCTATAATCTCTAGTCGATGTGGGATCTCCAACACACCCCTCACGCCGAGAGTGATAGATAGAAGCTCGTGCGTGGGACTATATATTATGGGTGGGACTATATATTATGGGTGGTCCGATAGCGGGTGGCACGATAAGCCCAACACAAACACTCGCTAGGATAGGCTCGAATTGGCTCTGATACCATATTACGAAGTGGACTTTAAGCCTAACTCAACCCCATAAAACCGGCTCATAGGGTTGAGGTTTGCACCCACTTATATACAATAAAAGGTTATAATCTCTAGTATCTCCAACAAAAACCTCAAATAATTAAATGTGTGAATATATTATAACAAGATATAATCTACCTATTATGCTAATGAAATTTAGTACACAAATGATCGAACCGTGAAATTTCCACTATCTTTATTTTCTTTATCTATTTACCAGTAAAAACACAGATTTATTTGGTGTGTGTTTAATTATTATTACTCAGTTATCAAAATAAAAATATTAATTAATAAAATAGCTTTTAAAAAAAATAGATATCGTGTGAAAGTAAAAAAATCATAAAAAAGTTATAAAAAATTGTATATTATATATATATATATATATATATATTTTTGTGTGTCTGTATGGGATCTAAATATTTAGCATTAATTAGGAATTTTAATTTAGTTCTTAGAGGTATTATTTTTTTTAAGTTTCACCGAAAATGGTGAAGTATATAGGTTGTAAATATTTATCATTTATATCCCTGTTTTGTTTCAATGTCTTTTGTGATGACGCTGGAATTTATTAGAATTTATGGTTGTTTTCAGCATTTAATTTCTCATATTTATTGTGTGAAACATGCAGATGTCATGGATTTGATTTTTATTTTTACTTTTAATATTTTAAAAATAATATGTTTTTTTAATTATGCTAGTGATATGAAAGATTTATTGAATTTTGTTAGCATTTATGGGATTGTAATTGGCCAATATAAGTTTTAGTTATTTAATAAATTAAATATATTTTAATAATGTTAAATTTTGAAGGAAAAAGTAGTGACGAGAACGAGACATGGTAAATATGTATATACTTATCATTATTTTATAATTAATGTAAAAGGTATTTCTCATATCCAGAGTGGTACACGATTAATACAAATATTTTCTACCAAAATATCTTTTAAAACCAACAATAACATTCTTTTCACCACAGTACCATTCTTCTTCTTTCTCTCTCTCTCCATATTCTCTTCACTCCCTCTCTCCTAATTTTCTCTCCTAAACTTCATCTATTTTAGAATCTGATCATACCACGCTGTAGCAGAAGAGTTAAGGAACATTTCTACCCGATCAGATTTTCAAACAGAGTAAGTTCATTTTTTACTCTAAATATCCTTTGTTCTCTATTTTTCCTTAGGATTTAGTCATCAATCTTGGTGGGGTCAGTTGAGAAGTTTAATCCTCTCAACTAATTCTACTATATACTGAATTTTTGTTTTGTTTGGATAATTTGCATTAGGTCCGTAAATATTGAAGCTTATCCAAACGGTGGGGAATAAAATTCTAAAAGTTGCTTGGAAAGCAAGCAATTGAGGTAAGGGAAGCTAAATTTAATTTTTAATAGCACCCTAGGATAGAAGATCTGAATGCGGAAGCGACGTGGTCCCAATATTCAATTTCTCTTGCAGGGATGTTGTGTGTTTATTTATATTGGGTTGTTTGTTTATATATTTTTTAAATTTGTGGAAATATTGGGTTTTGATGATTTAGTATTAAAGTGTTATTTTTTTATGTCAAATAAACTTTTGAATATTGTGGATAACTTTTTGAATGATATTGTATGACGAAATGGTATGGAATTGAATTCATACATTTGGGATAATGTATGGACTGATGTTCGTTGTGTATTAAGTATTGATGTCAGGATAATGTATGGACTCATGTTTGCTGTGTATTAAGTATTGATGCCTATGTGGTAACAGAGATCTCCGAGCTTCACTGATGATCTAAGTCACATAGACTAAGATATCAAGTGGTGAGAAGCTGATGGGGGAGTTCATGCACACTGTGACATATGAGATGCACGGCTTGGGTTGTATTGAACTTACCCTGATCCTTTCTGTTGGATTCGCTGGTAATCTTTGGATCAGGTGTTAGTCTCTGGTAGGACTTACTTAATACGGGTCTTCCAGAAGACGTTGTTTGTTGAATATTCTGGATGTGTAGATCCATGTGAGATCTATGTGATTGTTTATTGTTGAGATTTGAAGAAAATTGAATAATTTGAGAAATTGATCATGTAATTTGGTTTCCTCTTTTGATTTAATTGTGTATATTATAAAATTCTATTTTCACAAGCTTACCCTTGCTTTTCTTGCCGTGTTTAAACTGCGATGACTGTACTATGTACACGAGCAGATGACCATACAGGTGCAGGAGAGCCTTAGAGGTTTCAGAGTTTTATTTTGAGTTGTGGATATGTAAATATTTGTATTTCTATAAATCCTAATCATGTATTAGGAATGTTTTGAAAAACTCCAAGTTTGTATAGAAACTGGTAGAAATTTTATTGTAATAGTTATATGTAAATTATAGGGTATTACAAAAATCATGATGATTTCTTATAATACACCTCAAAATGAGTTCATTTGTCACTCATACGTGATTGACTATAAATAAAAATTATTTTAATATAAATCCTACACAATAAATTACTTAAATTTAGAAAAAAATCTTTATAAATCATTTTCTTTTATAGATTTAATTATTTTTTATTTATAAATTAGTTTTTATTTTTAACCAATTTATATATCATCTATATTAAAAGAATATTTTACTTTTAAGCAACTCTTATATTTAAAAAAAAAATAGGTTTTACACTATTAAGAGAAGAATCAATTATTATTTTTAAAACTTTAATACACCTCATAAATTTTTATTGTAATTCTCAAACAACTAATTATAAAAATGGAAAGTAAATGCGCAATTAAAAAAATAATAAAAGAGTTTTAAAAGAGTTTTAATGAAGTTTATTTAGCGGAGTTAATATAATTCTAGAAATTAATTTAATTAACGGAAGTTTTTTTTAACATTCGTTAACTTCCAAAGTTTATTCTAAAACCTCATTAAAATAACGGAAGCATTTTTACCTTAGTTAAATTTCAAAAGTTTATTTTAAAACCCCAACAAAATAATTGAAGTTTTTTTAACCTTCGTTAAATTCCAAAGATTTTTTAATATAGAACCTCAATAAAACACTTCAAATTTTTCAAATTTCAATAAATAAATATAGTTAAATTTATTTATAAATAAATAATTAAAAATTATATAGTTTTAATATATTTTATAACTAAATTTTCTAAGATTTTGACAGTGTAACTTTACATTCCAAATAAGTTTTCTAAAGTTTCAAAAATTTATTTTAAAAGTAAAATAACTTTGGATAATAAGTATTTCAATAACTAATTTTGGATAATAAGTATTTCAACAATATTTGTAACACCCCATAATTTATATATAACTATTACAATATCGGTTCTACATATTTCTATACAAGCTTACAATTTTTCAAAACATTCTTAATACGTGATTAGGACGTATAGAAATACAAATATTTACAATATAAGTTTCAAAATCAACGCCTTAAAACTCTTCTGATCCTCAGACACCTGTAAGATCATCTGCTCGTGTACGTAGTACAGTCATCGCAGTTCAAACACAACAAGAAAAGCAAGGGTAAGCTAGTGAAAATAGAATTTTATAATATACACAATTAAATCAAAAGAGAAAACCAAGTTACATGATCAATTTCTCAAATTATTCAATTTTCTTCAAATCTCAACAATAAACAATCACATAGATCTCACATGGATCTACACATCCAGAATATTCAACAAACAACGTCTTCCGGAAGACCCGTATTAAGTAAGTCCTACCAGAGACTAACACCTGATCCAAAGATTACCAGCGAATCCAACAGAAAGGATCAGGGTAAGTTCAATACAACCCAAGCCGTGCATCTCATATGTCACGGTGTGCATGAACTCCCCCATCAGCTTCTCACCACCTGATATCTTAGTCTATGTGACTTAGATCATCAGTGAAGCTCGGAGATCTCTGTTACCACATAGGCATCAATACTTAATACACAGCAAACATCAGTCCATACATTATCCCGACATCAATACTTAATACACAGCGAACATCAGTCCATACATTATCCCAAATGTATGAATTCAATTCCACATTATTTCATCATACAATATCATTCCAAACACGATCCACAACATTCAAAAGCGTAATTAACATAAGAAAACAACACCTTAAATATTAAACCATCAAAATCTAATATTTTTACAAATTTAAATAATATATAAACAAACAACATCCTTGCAAGAGAAATTGAATATTGGGACCACGTCCCTTCCGCATTCAGATCTTCTATCCTAGGGTGCTATTAAATATTAAATTTAGCTTCCCTTACCTTAATTTCTTACTTTCCAAGCAACTTTCTAGAATTTTATTTCCCACAGTCTGGATAAGCTTCAAGATTTACGGACCTAATGCAAATTATCCAAACAGAACAAAAATTCAGTATATAATAGAATAAGTTGAGAGGATTAAACTTCTCAACTGACCCCACCAAGATTGATGACTAAATCCTAAGAAAAAACAGAGAACAAAGGATATTTAGAGTAAAAATGAACTTACTCTGTTTGAAAATCTGATCGGGTAGAAATGTTCCTTAACTTGCCAGCTACAACGTGATCCGATCAGATTCTAAAATAGATGAAGACTGGGAGGGGAAAATTAAGAGAGAAGGGAAAGATTTATAAAGAGAAAGAGAAAAAGAAAGAGAAAGAGAAAGAGAAAGAGAAAGAAATAAAAGAGGTACTGTGGTGCAGGGGGATAAGGTTCATGTTGGTGTTTTTAAAAAAAAACACGCTGTTACATTATCTCCAACTACAAAAATTTTCGTCCTCGAAAATGAACTTACCAAGAAAGAGATTAGGGTATGATGCTCGTATCTCTTCTTCAATTTCCCAGGTGGAGTCTCTAGAGATGTGATCCCACAAAACTTTAACCATGGGGATACTTCTTCCACGAAGTTGTTTCACTTGTGAATCTAAAATTCTGATTGGCTTCACTTCAAATGACAGATTTTCTTTCACCTGTATTGAATCAGACTCTAGAATGTGACTGAGATCAGGTACATACTTTCTTAGCTGAGATACATGAAAAATATTGTGAAGGTTAGCTAAAGAAGGAGGTAAAGCAATTTCATAAGCCACAGAGCCTATTTTCCTGAGAATTTGATAAGGTCCTATGAACTTAGGAGTCAATTTCTTGGATTTGAGTGCTCTTCCTACATCAGTGAACGGTGTAACTCTCAAAAAGATATGCTCACCCGCAGAGAATTCTAAAGGTCTTCTTCTTTGATCTGCATAAGATTTTTTCCTGCTGAGAGATATTTTCAATATTTCCTTAATCATTTTGACTTTCTCATTGGTTTGTTGTATTAATTCTTGTCCAAATTAACACACTCTCACCATCCTGAAACCAACACAGAGGTGTCTTGCACTTTCTTCCGTACAATGCCTCAAAAGGAGCCATTCCTATGCTAGCTTGGTAACTATTATTGTAAGTGAACTCTACCAGTGGTAGAATTTCATCCCAACTGCCCAAATGATCTAACACACAAGTCTTAAGCAAATCCTCTAAGGACTGGATAGTTCTCTCTGATTGTCCATCAGTCTGAGGATGGTATGCTGAACTAAGTATGAGTTTAGTCCCCAAAGCTTCTTGAAGTGTTTGCCAGAATCTCGAGGTGAATCTAGGATCTCTATCTGAAACTATGCTGGAGGGTACACCATGCAACCTGACTATTTCATCTATGTAAATCTGGGCCAACTTTCGTATAGAGATTCTCAAGTCTATAGGTAGGAAGTGTGCCGTCTTTGTCAACCTATCCATTATGACCCAAAGAGAGTCATGCTTCCTCAAAGTACGTGGTAAGTGGGTAACAAAATCCATTGAGATATTGTCCCACTTCCACACTGGAATGACTAACTAAGTTAACATGCCTCCAGGTCATTAATGTTCAATCTTTAATTTCTGACAAGTCAAGCAAGCAGCTACAAACTTAGCTACATCATTCTTCATGCCATGCCACCAATAAGACTTCTTGAGATCTTGATACATCTTGGTCATTCCTGGATGTAAACTGAGCTTGCTTTTATGACCTTCAGATAACACTCTTTGCTTTAGTTCATTATCTTCTGGTATACATATTCTATTTTTGAATCTCAAAATACCATCCACTCCTAAAGAGAAGTCTTTAGCTTTGTCAGTATTAAATAAGCCCATGAAGTTCTTCAATTTTGAATCTTCCAACTGCTTCTCCTTCACCTTCTCCAGAAATTCATTAGTTATAACAAGTGTATTACAACTAATGCAATTTGAAGACATGGAAACATCCAAATTCATACTTCTGAAATCTTCAATCAATGCTAGCTCTCTAATCCTAAGCGATGACATTTGTATCTTTTTACGACTCAATGCATCTGCAACAACATTTGCCTTCCCAGGATGGTATATCAGCTAGAAATCATAGTCTTTTAAAAATTCAATCCATCTCCTCTGCCTCGTATTTAACTCTTTCTGATCAAACAAATACTTCAAGCTTTTATGATCACTGAACACATTAAAACTAACTCCATAAAGAAAATGTCTCCATATTTTAAAAGCAAAGACAACTGCGGCCAATTCTAGATCATGAGTTGGATAGTTTCTTTCATGCACCTTTAACTGACGAGAAGCGTAGGCAACAACTTTCTTATTCTGCATCAAAACACAACCCAATCCCGGATAGGAAGCATCACATAAAACTTCAAAAGACTGATTGGTATCAGAGATTGTCAACACAGGAGCATTAGTCAACCTTCTTTTCAACTCTTCAAAGCTTCTCTCACTTTGTTCAGTCCATGCAAAAGGATGATCCTTTCTAGTCAATTGGGTCAAAGAAGACACTATTTAGAAAAGCCTTCTATAAATCTCATGTAATATCCTACTAAGCCAACAAAGCTTCTAATTTCTGTAACTGTTTTAGGACGTTGCCACTGAAGTACAACTTCCACTTTAGAAGGATCTACTGATATTCCCTGTACAGATTTGACATGTCCTAAAAATTGTATTTCTGACATCCAGAAGTCACATTTTGAAAGTTTAGCATATAACTGTTTTTCTCTCAAAATGTTCAGGACGGTTCTAAGATGTTCTGCATGTTCTTCCCTTGTACGAGAATAGATCAAGATATCATCTATGAACACTACCACAAACTTATCAAGAAAAGGTCTGAATATCCGATTCATATAATCCATGAAAATAGCTGGAGCATTAGTCACACCAAATGGCATGACCAAAAATTCATAGTGACCATACCTTGATCTAAAAGCAGTCTTCTGAACATCTTCCGCTTTCACTAAAATTTGACGATAACCTGAGCGCAGACCTATCTTAGAAAACACAACTGCTCCATGCAACTGATCCATCAGGTCATCAATTCTAGGAAGAGGATATTTATTCTTTATTGTTAACTTGTTTAATTTTCTATAATCTATGCATAAACGTGACGAACCATCTTTCTTCTTCACTAATAGCACTGGAGCTCCCCATGGAGAAACACTAGGTCGAATGAATTGCTTCTCCAATAAGTCTTCTACTTGTTTCTTCAATTCAGCTAACTCTGCTCGTGCCATTTGGTATGGAGAAATTGACATTGGGCCTGCTCCAGGAATCAAGTCTATTGCAAACTCTATCTCTCTTTTAGGTGGAAGTTCAGGAATCTCATCAGGAAATACATCCATAAACTCTTGAACTACAAACATATCTTTTTTTACTTTATCAGTAACTATAGAACAAGCCAATAGCATAAAACATTCTGCACCTTCTTGTATCTCTCTCTCAAACTAATGAGCTGAGATAACCTGCATTCCTTCTAACTTAGGGAAAATTAACTTCTTCTGACCATAATCTATAAAGATATGATTGGCAGACAACCAATCCATTCTTGTATCTCTGCCCATCTATAATTACTGGACACTCAGCACACATGGAAGAAGTTACTATAATACCTTCTGTTGGTGTAGATACCACCAACTCAATTTCTAACTCTCGGACTAGCAACTTAAGTTTCTTAGTACAATTAAAAGATATAAAAGAATGGGTTGCCCCAGAATCAAACAATACAGATAACTGTGTTCCAAGGATAGAACAAATACCTCTAACAAGGCTATCAGACTGTGAAGCTTCAGCTCCACTAATAGCAAAAACTCTGCCAGCAGCTTTGGGTTTTTTTTTTTACTATTTTGTTGTACTTGCTGCACTCCGCCATAATTTGGAGCTTCCAATTGGACACGACAGTCTTTTGTTGCATGACCATACTTGTGACATCTATCACATGTCACATTTGACACTGAATGAGGGCAAAATCTAACAACATGTGGCCCACCGCATCTAAAACATCTGAAACTAGGTGATGATTGAGAATTGGGTCTTCCATTGCTATAAGATTGAGGTCTGAAATAAGGTTTCTTTATATCTTCATATTTAGGCATGCTTTTAGAAGGTCCTCCCACTTGAGGCTTAGCAAGTCTGCTACTATTTTTCAAACTCTCCACTACTTTTGTTTTCTCCCCTAGTGCAGGGAAATCTCTAATGGACATAGGAATCACCACTTCTTTAAGTTCTTGCTTCAACCCAAACTCAAATTTTTTACATCTCCAAGCCTCAGTCATGGTCTGGGGTATAGAATCTAGCTAGGTGTTTGAACCTAGTAGCATATTCAGTGACTTAAAGATTTCCTTGTTCCAACTGCATGAATTCAATTTCTTTTGCATACTTGACACTATCAGGAAAGTACTCCTCCAGGAATCTTACTTTAAAGTTCTCCCAAGTGGCATCTTCTCCTTTGTCTTCCATCATTTGCTTCATGCCTATCCACCAGAACTCAGCTTCTTCAATAAGCATATAGATGGCATAAGATAACTTTCCTTCTTCAGGGCATTGAGTACCTTCAAAGATTCTTTCTATGTCTCTCACCCACTGGTCTACTCCATCTGGATTTATCTTCCCATTAAACTTGGGTGGATTGTGTCTCAGAAAATCCTCCAGACTAAAGGTATGGGGTTTTTGATGAAGCTGAGACGCTTCAACTGCTAATCAGTTGTTTCTAATTGATGAATGGCAGCCTGATGTTGTTGTGCCATAATAGCACTCTGTTGTTGCAAGGTTGTTGTCATCATCTCTATTGCCCGAGCTAAGTTGGGCATATCTACTGGTGGAGGAGGAGTAGGTAGTATACGTGCCATTTACTAAGAACATAAAGAATTGGGTTAAAAATTACTAAAAATTTCCAGCTACATCTTTAAGACAAATTCACTTAAAAGAAATAATCATACGAAACAGGAAGGGACGTGGTCCTAATATTCAAATTTCTCTTGCAGGGATGTTATGTGTTGATATATTTTGAGTTGTTTGTTTATATATTATTTAAATTTGTGAAAATATTGGGTTTTGATGATTTAGTATTAAAGTGCTATTTTTTTATGTCAAATAGACTTTTGAATATTGTGGATCACTTTTTGAATGATATTGTATGACGGAATGGTATGGAATTGAATTCATACATTTGGGATAATGTATGGACTGATGTTTGTTGTGTATTAAGTATTGATGCCTATGTGGTAACAGAGATCTCCAAGCTTCACAGATGATCTAAGTCACATAGACTAAGATATCAGGTGGTGAGAAGCTGATGGAGGAGTTCATGCACACCGTGACATATGAGATGCACGGCTTGGGTTGTATTGAACTTACCCTGATCCTTTCTGTTGGATTCGCTGGTAATCTTTGGATCAGGTGTTAGTCTCTGGTAGGACTTACTTAATACGGGTCTTCCAGAAGACGTTGTTTGTTGAATATTCTGGATATGTAGATCCATGTGAGATCTATGTGATTGTTTATTGTTGAGATTTGAAGAAAATTGAATAATTTGAGAAATTGGCCATGTAATTTGATTTTCTATTTTAATTTAATTTTGTATATTATAAAATTTTATTTTCACTAGCTTACCCTTGCTTTTTGTGTTGTGTTTAAACTGCGATGACTGTACTATGTACACGAGCAGATGATCATACAGGTGCAGGAAAGCCTTAGAGGTTTCAGAGTTTTATTTTGAGTTATGGATATGTAAATATTTGTATTTCTATAAATCCTAATCATGTATTAGGAATGTTTTGAAAAACTCCAAGTTTGTATAGAAATACGTAGAACTTGTATTGTAATAGTTAGATGTTATTTTCTGGGGTGTTACAGTATTTGCATATTTCTTATGATTTTCATATTTCTTATGATTGATGGTAGTCGATTTATATAATTCCTAGTCTTTTTTTACAAACTCATATTTCAAAAAACCTAACTTATGTTTTTTAGATTTTGATGTACGTATATTTTATGTGCAATTTTAGTTTTAATTATAATTGTTAAAATTTAATTCTCATAATTTTGAAATATATTAAATTAAGGCTTTTATTTTAAAATGCATCCAATAATTAATTCACTGTGAAAGTGAGAAGTAATAAGCTAATTTATCCTCGAAATATGCTTTTGCAATCTTTGAAGACCTTGTATCCAAGAACACACATGGCTTTGAATCCCACATCTAATAGATAATACAATTATTTAGGATATATAAAGTTGGGATAGTAAGGTGATGGAAGAAGCAATATTGGAGTAAGAAGAAGATAGTGTTTTATCTAGTGTTTCTTCTCCTTAGATATAATAGACATAAGTGTGGTTGGTTGTGATTCCTTGTTAGGACTGCTATTGGCGGCCATTGAACTTCTGCCGGTGAATAATGTGTCTATGGTGGAAGAGAGAAGTCAAGAGGATCATTAGATATGGTGGAAAATGGGGTTAAAGGTTTATTTCAAAAGATAAGTCATTTTAGGAAAAATTTTAAACTCGTGGTATTTTATGGAAATTTTTAAACTCATGATATTTTATGAAAGTTTTTAAACCTATGGTATTTTACGGAGATTTTGAAACTCATGGTATTTGACGAATGTTCTTAAACCCATGTATTTAAGAGGGATTCGGAAAGACTTTTCCTAAGGTTTAAAAAAATCTCGAGAAACACGTTCCCATGGATGGTTTAGCGGGGAAAACTACAACCCTGGATAGATGACTTAATAGGGGTTTTAACCCTGGATAATGTAGAAATAAACCCGTTAACACCATTTTTTCTTGTAGTGTAAAAAAATAAAAAAGAGTTAAAAAAGTTAAGATATATTGGTTTGATTGTATTAAACATCAAACATCAATCATTATAATTTTAATAAGATTGTTCTACTATTTTCAATAATAATTATATTTATTTTGTTTATTTTTTTATATGCCGATTAAAAAAATTAGTTGTAATTATAAAAAAAAAATTAAAAACCTATCGATAATACTACAATACTAAAAAAAAAATATTGCCTGAACATAACAAATTTTGGTGCAATAAAATTTAAAAGAAATATCACTTGGAGTGACGAATATTTCAAAAAAAATTGAATAATGTACAATATTTTTCAAGAAATATATTTAAATAAAAGTTTTTAATTTTTTTTATCAAAAGTAATCTGACTATAAGAAATTTTGATTTTGATTATTTTCTTTTATACTTTAGCGACTGAAATATAATATTATTATTGATGTAAAACCTTTTTATTTTATTTCACTAAATAATTCTAAAGTCCTTCAAACTCTTCGACACCTATATGATCATCTGCTCGTGTACGTAGTACCGTCATAGCAGTTCACAACACAACAAGAAAAGCAAGGGTAAGCTAATGAAAAAAAGTTCCATAACATACTTAATTCATCCAAAGAGAACCATTCAGACTAATCATTTATAAACATTTCTCTAAATGATGTCATATAAAATTTCAATATCAATTTCATCAATCATATAGACCACACATAGATCTATTTTTAGTCACAATCATTGAATTTCATTTCAATCCATAATATTTGATTTCTTTTCAATCACAATAACTACACATGAATCAATTGTTTTACGTAAGACTCATTAAGTATGCCCTTACCAGAGACTAACATCTAATCCATACATCAAGGATTAGGATAAATTCAAACATTTAATATCGAGTCTCATCACCTGATATCTTAGTCTATATTTCTTAGATATCATTGAAGCTAGAGGATCTCTGTTAAACATAGGTTTTTCATAGTTAATGTATAATGAAATAATAACTCCTTTGCTGATAAATAATAATAATAATAATAATAATAATAATAATAATAACTCATACATTATCTCAAATTTATGACATCAATTTCATACAATTTTCATCATTCATATATAATACATATCATTCAATCACATAACATTTAAAAATTCATAACATTCATGAACCTTTTCAACATCAAAAACAATATTTAACTTCGAAAATATCAAAATCTAATATTTATACAAGTTCACACTACACAAAATCAAACAATTTTATCAAATAACATCCTTGCAAGAGAAATTGAAACTTGGGACCACGTTCCCTCCACATTCAGATCTTATAGCCTAGGGTACCATTGAATGTTAAAGTTAGTTTCCCTTACCTTAATTGCTTACTTTCCAAGCAACCTCTACCCTCAGTCTGATGCAAGTTATGCAAACAAAACAAAAATTAAGTATATAGTATAATAAGTTGAGAGGATTACTCTTCTCAACTGATCCCACCAAGATTCATGACTAAATCCCAAGTGAAAAAAAATAATAAAGGATCTTTAGAGCAAAAATGAACTTACTTTGTTTGAAAATCTGATTGAGTATAATTGTTCTTTAACTCCTTAGTTACAGCATGGTGCGATAAGAGAAAATTAAGAGAGAAAGAAAAAAAAAAAGTTGAGAGAAAGAAAAAAAATGACTTTTTTTCATGTTCTTACAACTAAAATCTTTATAACTAATTAGATACTCATTTAGAAACTAGTTTATAAATTATTAATAATAAAAACTAATTTAGATACTAATAATTTTAAGTATCTAAAATATTATTTAATCTAATGACTAATTATTTTTTATCTCTAAAATTATTTTTTATTTAATATTTTTTTTTACGTATATTGAATAATCATTATTAAAAAAATACAATTATCAACACTCACTAAATACAATGACGTATAGGGTGTTTTCATATCACATGTCACTATAAGGTGCATTTTGTTGGTATCTCAGTTTGCTTTGATGGTTTTGAAGTGTGATGATGTTAGAATTTATTGGTGCTTTAATTGTTTAATTGCTCCTATTTAATGTTGATACATATATTTATTTTTGTTTTATTTTTAGAGAGAAAAAAACTAACATATTTTTTTATAGTCATGCAATTTGTCAACTTTATCGGAATCTTCCTTGTTAATAATATTGAGGATGGTAATATTATTTATGAATATTTATTAATTTTTAACTTTTTATTAGAGTGTTTTCCTCAAATTAAGGTAAATTATAATTGCATTATATTCATTTTATTTTGTTTCAATATTTTTGAACTCTAATTAATTGCCTTTTTTAATGTGGTCTAAACACTCCTATTAAATATAAAATATAGGGAGTGTTATATTATATCTCACCTTATTTATATTATTGAGTTTATGTTTTTTTTTTGCAATATTATTTATTGAGTTTATGTGATGTTAAAACTTATATTTTTTTCAAGTATTTATTTATTGTATATAGTTTTTTAAAAAAATTACGTATTTTTGTGTGTGGAGCGATTTTTATAAATTATATTTTCTTATTTTTATATGATTAGCTTATTACAACTTGTTCCTAAGATTTCTAACGGTTGCAGTGGAATGTCTTCTAATGGTTATGACTCTCAATTTTTTTATGTATATATACACAATAAATTATATTTTGTCTTTTTAAAATTGTATTTTAAGCTTTTTATTCTCCCAAAATTATTTTTCATAAAACTTTGTTTAACACCATAAAAAACACTACATCTTTAATGTAAACTCAATAAATGAACTTAAAAAGCATTTAATATTTCAATATAAAACTTAAACATAACAAAATTATCACTACAAGAAAAGTTGTAATAGCTGAAAAAAAAGTGAGAGCCAAGTAAGGGACATTATTTGATTCAAACCAATGTTTTTGTTTACAAACGAACCTAAAAATAATGAATGATGGTAAGTTTCATTATAACCCAAATCGCAAAATTGCACATTTCATAGAGTGAAAGAATTCGTCCCTGAGTTTCTCATCACCTTATATAGCAAGGCCGTTTGTTTTTTAATTTCAAGTTGTATATATGTGTTTTACTTTTACTGGGACACCAAAAAGTTAGAATATTTTTTTATGCAAATTCTTTAGACTTTAAACCACTACACTATTTTTTACTTCAGGTCACGCTGACATGTTAATGATTTAAAAAGTGTTGCCTAAAATACGAATAAGTAATAGTTTTTAATTGTTGGCTACATAATAAGATTTATTTGACTTTGACTCAAAGTATACGAGGAAAATATTGTCTCTTTATTTCAAGCAACGAGTTAATAAAATTTGTACAATTATATGTTGAAGATGGTTGTTGCCCCTTCAAGACATGTGTTTGATGAAGCCATTTGTGTACATTTCATGTATAGTTGTATTTGCTTTAAGAATGTCTTAGGTATAGGTTAGAGGTTGTTTAAGAGTAGGCTTTTTGTTGAGTAACTCACCTCTTAACCCCTGACCATGTGATAAGAGCAAACACAAATTTTCTGAAACTGTTTTTCACATGTTTTGCAAAAACACTTTTACTGCATAAAAATAAATCTGTTCTTTTCTAAATAAACAGATTCTTTTTTAAACTGATGCATTGACTAAGGCTTTTGAAAATCAGGTTTTGTGCATCATCTATAAGGTTGTGTTTCAATAGTTAAGTCTTTTCTGTTATCGTTTTGAAAAATAAATTTGTTCATCTATAAATGAATAGATTCTTTTTAGTCTGGTACTATGTTTATCTTAAACGGTTTTTTCATTTTGTCCCTGCACCAGAATGGTTGACTAAGTCTCCTTCACATAACAAATTCTCTAACTGCTTTTGAAAATAAATCTGTTCATTTTATTTTCAATATGTTCTTTTTATAACAGCTTTAACTGTGTTTTTGAAAATCTGTTATAAGTTGTTTTTCTATAAAAAGAAAACTTGTTCCTGCGTTTAGATAAGAATCATACATTTGAGAAAACAAGTTTTACATCAGAGAATTAAGGATTTACAGAGAATTAGCATGTGTTATTTCAAAAATCAAAAGTGTGCTTGTTCTTGTTTGGTTCTAAAGCTTGGTGAGAAGTGTTGCTACTGTTTGAGCAATCTGTTCTACTGGTTTAAGGCAGATTTATGCATCATCTATCAGGTGTATTCGTTTCATATTTCGTTTCTTATAAAAGTGTGATTGTAAACTCTTCTTGATAGGGTTTCTTGAGGAGTGTGTGTGCTGAAATAGTGTTTTTCAACAAGTGTGTCAAGTTTCTTGTAGGGTTCAAGAATAGTGGCCGTGTAAGTGTGTTTGGTACATTTTGTTTAGTGGATTTCACCTTGGATTAGGTGAGACTGGATGTAGCTCAGTTGGGTGAACCAGCATAACTGTTGTGTGTTCATCTCTCTTCATCCCTGCACTCGAATTCTTGCATTTCTCCTAAACTGCCAGAAATTGAATCTGTTCAATTGAAAATAAATCTGTTCTTTCTGGGTTGGTTCATACCGTTCTTATTTTCTGGAAAATCAGTTTGGTTCTGTGAAGAAGATATATGATCTGTTAAATACAACTGGAACAGGTTGATTGTGATAGGTTACCCAATTGATTGTCAAGCCAATAATTGAACCTTAATCACTTGCTTAAAATTGAAGATTACTGTTTTTGTTGTTCACTGTTTTCTCTGTAATATCAGTGTGTGTGGCTTGCAAATTAATCTGCATAATCTCAAAAATAACTTGGTTGATATAAACGTTTTCAAACATAAACAGTAATATGTTCATTTCCAAATTAAATCGATTTATTTTTTGTGTACTGTGATAGAATCTGATTCTGCGCAAAACTATTAAAAGGTCAATTCACCCCCCTCTTGAACTTTGACACTATTGAACCCAACATTATAGACAACACTTATTAATATCTTTATACAATAAATTTCAAATTTTGTTAAGGTCATGAAGTGTGCTTAGGGACCCTTGTATTTGGTATATTTGTATTATCTGTTTTATCTGTGAAGTTGCATTTACACATGCAAGATTTTAACCCTTAAGAAACATATGCAATGATTGATGCTTATCTGGTTTTAATAATTCAGTTACACGTGTAAATGCTAACTAAATGGGAGGTATGTATATAAGGGTGGGGACACTCCTGAAGTGACCCATTTTCAATTTAATTTATTTTTTGTTGATAAAAAAACAATAAATTTCAAACATCATTATTAAAATGAGTAATGTAACACAATAAATAATTATTTGTCTTTCACAGAGACCATAAGTTATAATGTTACTGATATATTATAACTTCAAATTTAGTTTTTTTTTTTAATTTATTATACTTATTATCATTTATTGGTTTACATTTGATTGTCTCACAAGTGAACTAATGAGACAATTAGACACGTTAAATATGGTTAGAGAAGAAACTCATACTCATTCATTTTGGTGGTTCTCTATGATGAAAGTTAAGTGAAAAATATAATTGTATAATGCTTATTTTCTCATGTTGAGAAAAGGGAAGTTAATTTTTGGTGTGTATTATTCTATTATTATAGCTTCTTCTTCATTACACACAATTAATCTATGAGACAAAGATGTAGATCAAGGCACATAAAATATTTAAAAAGTTATATATTATTTGTAACTCAAATGTTCATTTCATATATATTTTCAAACAACTATTTTATTTTTTAAAGAAACTAACTTTCGAACGTCGTTATTTACAACATATTATTATCTTCTTTGCTTTGAGTTGCCTTTGGTGGTCCTAAAGTTGTAATTTAAGCTTTTGGTGGTCCTGAAGCTATAATAACTGTTTTTTGTGCACTTGATGCCTTAATTGTTGACTTTAGAGGTCCTGAAGCCCTTGGTCCTGAAATTTCATGAATTGGTTTTGGTGGTCCTGAAGCTATAATAACTGTTTTTTATCCACTTGATGCCTTCATTGTTGACTTCGGAGGTCTTGAAGCCCTTGGTCCTGAAATTTCATGAATTGTTTTTGGTGGTCCTGAAGCTATAATAACTGTTTTTGATCCACTTGATGCCTTAATTGTTGACTTCGGAGGTCCTGAAGCCCTTGGTCCTGAAATTTCATGAATTGATTTTGGTGGTCCTGAAGCTATAATAACTGTTTTTGATCCACTTGATGCCTTAATTGTTGACTTCGGAGGTCCTGAAACCCTTGGTCCTGAAATTTCATGAATTGATTTTGGTGGTCCTGAAGCTATAATAACTGTTTTTGATCCACTTGATGCCTTAATTGTTGACTTCGGAGGTCCTGAAATTTCATGAATTGTTTTTGGTGGTCCTGAAGCTATAATAACTGTTTTTGATCCACTTGATCCTTAATTGTTGACTTCGGAGGTCCTGAAACCCTTGGTCCTGAAATTTCATGAATTGTTTTTGGTGGTCCTGAAGCTATAATAACTGTTTTTGATCCACTTGATGCCTTAATTGTTGACTTCGGAGGTCCTGAAACCCTTGGTCCTGAAATTTCATGAATTGTTTTTGGTGGTCCTGAAGCTATAATAACTGTTTTTGATCCACTTGATGCCTTCATTGTTGACTTCGGAGGTCCTGAAGCCCTTGGTCCTGAAATTTCATGAATTGATTTTGGTGGTCCTGAAGCTATAATAACTGTTTTTTGTGCACAAGATGGTGGTTTTGGACCTGCACTTACATGAGATGGTGGTTTGGGACCTAAAGTTACATCAGAAGATCTTGGAGGCCCTGAGGTTGTGACCTCTACTTCTGAAGCTGCAACTGCAACTACCAGAACAATTAGCAAAGCTAAAAAAGCTACAAACACGTTCTTCATTTTCAAGAATTGATGTGTTTTGATTATGATAAATGGAAGAAAGGTATTAGGTATATATAGGGATAGGTGTGCACCATTGTCAACCTTTGATGACATGAGTTGTAGTTTTTGCTAGCTGCCAAAAAAAAATGGCAAAAGCATTGGTTTTGTTCGGTTCATTTTGTCATTTTCCTTCAATCAATACCTTTCAACTCTTGCTACTTTCATGCACTCATAGTTCACGTTTATTTCATGAACATGAATTTTTTTTTATATTAGAAGATTAAATAAAATAATAATCATGAATTAAAAAATTAGATATTGAAATTATGAAGAATTATAATTTCATTTATCCGAAAATATGATACACTTCATAGCAAATTCCGAAGACATTATTTGTATTTACCTTTTTTTTCATTAAATATTATTGAAAACCTCAAATAATTAAATGTGTGAATATATTATAACAAGATATAATCTACCTATTATGCTAATGAAATTTAGTACACAAATGATCGAACCGTGAAATTTCCACTATCTTTATTTTCTTTATCTATTTACCAGTGAAAACACAGATTTATTTGGTGTGTGTTTAATTATTATTTTTCATTTATCAAAATAAAAATATTAATTAATAAAATAGCTTTTACAAAAAAAAAAATAGATATCTTGTGAAAGTAAAAAAATCATAAAAAAGTTATAAAAAATTGTATATTATATATATATATATATATATATATATATATATATATATATTTGTGTGTCTGTATGGGATCTAAATATTTAGCATTATTTAGGAATTTTAATTTAGTTCTTAGAGATATTATTTTTTTTAAGTTTCACCGAAAATGGTGAAGTATATAGGTTGTAAATATTTATTATTCATATCCCTGTTTTGTTTCGATGTCTTTTGTGATGACGCTGGAATTTATTAGAATTTATGGTTGTTTTCAGCATTTAATTTCTCATATTTATTGTGGGAAACATGCAGATGTCATGCATTTGATTTTTATTTTTACTTTTAAAATTTTAAAAATAATATGTTTTTTTAATTATGCTAATGATATTAAAGATTTATTGAATTTTGTTAGCATTTATGGGATTGTAATTGGCCTTAAGTAATATAAGTTTTAGTTATTTAATAAATTAAATATATTTTAATAATGTTAAATTTTGAAGGAAAAAATAGTGACGAGAACGATACATGGTAAATATGTATATACTTATCATTATTTTATAATTAATTTAAAAGGTATTTCTATATCCAGGGTGGTACACAATTAATACAAATATTTTCTACCAAAATCATGATGAATTCTTATAATACACCTCAAAATGAGTTCATTTGTCACTCATACGTGATTGACTATAAATAAAAATTATTTTAATATAAATCCTACACAATAAATTACTTAAATTTAGAAAAAAAATCTTTATAAATTGTAACACCCCATAATTTACATATAACTATTACAATAAAAGTTCTCCCAGTTTCTTTACAAACTTGGAATTTTTCAAAACATTCCTAATACACGATTAGGATTTATAGAAATATAAATATTTACAATACAGGTTTCAAAATCAACACCCTAAAGCTCTTCAGACCCTCCGACACCTGTAAGATAATCTGCTACGGTCATCGCAGTTCAAACACAACAAGAAAAGCAAGGGTAAGCTAATGCAAAGAAAATTCATAACATAATTCATGGAAATAGAACCAATTTAGACTAATAATTTATAAACATTTCTTTAGTAATTTCATGTAAAATTCCAATACTAATTCCATCATTCATATAGACCACACATGGATCTACTTTCAATCACAATCATTGGATTTCATTTCAATCCCACTTCGTCTTCCGGAAGACTCATTAAGTATGTCCCTAGAGACTAACACCTGACCCAAAGATTACCAGCGAATCCAATAGAAAGGATCAGGATAAGTTCAAACATCCAATACCGAGTGTCTACAGTGAGACCCGGTGTGTATGAACTCTCTCTCAGCTTCTCACCACCTAATATCTTAGTCTACATGACTTAGATCATTAGTGAAGCCAGAGGATCTCCGTTAAACATAGGCTTTTCATACTTAACGTACCATCAAACAACAACTCATACATTATCCCAAATGTACGACATCAATTTCATACAATTTACATCATTCGTATATAATACATATCATTCAATCACATAACATTTAAAAATTCATATCATTCCAGAAATTTTCCAACGTCAAAAATAATATTTAACTCTCAAACTATCAAAATATAATATTTATAAAGTTTAAATAATATATAAAAAACACACAATATATAACACAAATAACACCCCTGCAAGAGAAATCCAATATTGGGACCACGTCCCTTCCGCATTCAGATCTTCTATCCTAGGGTGCTATTAAAAAATTAAATTAGTTTCCCTTACCTCAATTGCTTGCTTTCCAAGCAACTTCTAGAATTTTATTCCCCACAGTCTGGATAAGCTTCAAGATTTACGGGCCTAATGCAAGTTATCCAAACAGAACAAAAATTCAGTATATAATAGAATAAGTTGAGAGGATTAAACTTCTCAACTGACCCCACAAAGATTGATGACTAAATCCTAAGGAAAAACAGAGGACAAAGGATATTTAGAGTAAAAATGAACTTACTCTGTTTGAAAATCTGATCGGGTAGAAATGTTCCTTAACTCCTCTGCTACAGCGTGGTATGATCAGATTCTAAAATAGATGAGGTATGAAGTGAGAAATTAAAAGAAAAGGGAGAGGAGAGAAGTTGGTAGAGAGAGAAAGTGATTTGGAAGAAAGAAGATCAAAGAAAAGAATGGTGGGGTGGGAGGGGGTCTGCTGCTTTGAAAAAAAAAAAGCGCCGTTACATAAATCATTTTCCTTTATAGATTTAATTATTTTTTATTTATAAATTAGTTTTTATTTTTAACCAATTTATATATCATCAATATTAAAAGAATATTTTACTTTTAAGCAACTCTTATATTTAAAAAAAAATAGGTTTTACAATATTAAGAGAAGAATCAATTATTATTTTTAAAACTTTAATACACCTCATAAATATTTATTGAATTTGTTAGCATGCCTATGAGGGTTTAATTGTATTTTTATTTTTAAAGTAAAAATTCATCTTCTCATATTCAAGGTGAATCTTGTTTTCATATCAAATCTAAAAATATTATTCATACTCATATTCGCGTTTAATCAAATTTAATCAATGGATGCATAGATTTTCTATCAATACAGTGATGGATTCATATAATAACCATGTGAACATGGTTCATGAATTAGTTATAAATAATATATATATATATATATATAATTTTTAATTTATAAATTAATTTTTTTAAATAATTTATATGTATCATATATATTAAAATAATATTTTACTTTTAAACAACTCTTATATTTATAAAAAAAATATACCCCATTCAGAGAAGAAAAAATTATTATTTTTAAAGCTTTAATAAACCTCGTAGATTTTTATTGTAATTTTTAAACAACTAACTATAAAAATAGAAATAAATGCGCAATTAGAACAAAATAATATAAAGAACTAGAAAAATAAACGAACGTTAAAATGATTGACATATTGATTTGATTTTATTGAATTTACACAAACTTCAATCATTATAGATTTTATAAGATTGTTCTACTATTTTAAATATTTAATTGTAGTTATATTATTTACTTGTTATATATGCCGATCAAAAAATATTTGTAATTATAAAAACAAAATTAAAAACCTATCGATAATACTAATACTAAAAAAAATCTATTACCTAAACATAACAAATTTTGGTGTAATAAAATTTAATAGAAATATTAAAACAAATATCACTTGGACTGACGAATATTTCAAAAGATTAAGAATAAGGGAATTTACAATATTTTTCAACAAACATCTTTAAATCAAACATTTTAAATTTTTTTAATCAAAAGTAATATGGCTATAAGAAATTTTGATCTTATTATTTTCTTTTATCCTTTAGCGACTGAAATATAATATTATTATTATGTAAAACCTTTTTATTTTATTTAACTTAATACTTTTTATAGTATCTTGAATTTTAGTTTTTATTTCAATGTTCATGTAATTAAAATAACATCCCAATAATATATTTTAAATTTATCAATAACCTTAACAATTTTTTTATTTGACTAAAAATGATTACATAAATAAGAATTAATATGTTAATTGAGTCATTAAAATTATCCTTTAAATTTCAATATCATATAATTTTGTAGTATTAAATAAAAAAGATTGTAAAATTAATTTTAGGAGTATAATCGCATTTAAAGATATGCAAAAGAAAAATCTGAATAATTCTGCCTAATTCCATCATTTAGAGTCAAACAAAAACAAATTCAACAACTCATTCACTTCAAGAATAACTTACACTATATCAACTATACAAAACAACCAAATTTTACAATTCAAACAAAAAATCCTCCATAAATCATCCATATTAAAATGAACATATTAACATTATATTTCAAACAGTACTCTGCATTGCTCATAAAATAATCATAACCAATCCTGCAAACCAAAGTTGAAACTGGTGACCACGCCACCCGCACATTCAAATCTTCTAGCCTATGATTCTATTATAAATATAAAACTCTAGTTTCCCCTACTTGAATTTGAGCAAATGCTCACTAAGAGCTCCAAATCCTATAATTCTTCCAGGATAATTTAACATGCACCACAAAGCCCTGATAAAAAAATCTAATTATATCAGTACGACCTTGAGCTAAGAGAGACTAATTCTGAAGATAAAAGCATCACATGCAAGTTTAAACTAAAGACAAACCTAACCAAATCAAAACTAACTCAAAGGATGAACTTACTCTATTTGAAATTGTGATCAGGCAATCTTGTAGAGTTCACTAAATTTCTATTTGTATAGTCTTTTCATTTTAATAATAAAATATTCAAAAGTGTCATTTTAATTGTATCACTTCTACTCTAAGACTAGTTTTCTCATTCCTTACATAAATTACTTTTAAGTACTAATAATTTTTTTAGTCTCTCAAATAGTATCTAATGTAGTCAATATTGTAATTAATTATTTTTTTATCTCTAAAATTAGTTTCTATTTAATAATTTTTTATAGAAATTTATTATGTTAGAACTATTTATGAATATTATTTTAAAAAAATTTAAACGTGTTATAAAAACTACCCTAAAATATGGTAAAGTATAACCTGCATTTTGTTCATATCTCTTCATTTGAATATGGGGTTGATTGTTCAATACTACGTTGTATTTATTAGAATTTATGACTATTCCAAGTATTTAATTTCTCACATTTATTATGACAAACATTTTGCAGATATCACGAAACTATTATTTTTTTTTAAAACAGACAAAAAAAATCACATGTTTTTTATAACTTTAATGTTGATATCAAAATCTATCAAATTTATTGATAATACAAAAATGAAGAGAAATTAGACAAATGATAAGTTTATTTATTAATTTTTTACTATTAATATATAAGTTATTCAAACTAAGTAATCAAAATTTTAAATTTGTTCATCAATTAAAATATACAATTTTTATTACCATTTATTAATTTTATAATTAAGTTATACAATATAATATTTTATTTTTATATAACTGTCTACAAAACGAGTTAAAGGTGCATAAATAATAACTAAAGTTTAGACTAATAACTAAATATATTTCATGACGGGGGACGGGTCTTACAATTATTCCCAATAATAAAAAATTTCGTCCTCAAAAATTAGCTTACCAAGAAATATTAGGATATTACTCTCTTATCTTCTCTTTTATTTTTCAAGTGGAATCACATCATAATCCAAAATTTTAACTGACTTCCCTTTAAAAGAGATATCTTCTATTTAACTATATCAGAACTAGAAGAAAATTGTGATCAATTAATCTATTTCCTTAGTTACAATACACGAAGAACATAATGAATGTTGGTTAACGGAAGAGATAAACAATTTATAAGCAATAAAACTTATTCAATTAAGAATCTAGTAAGAACCTATGAATTTTGGAGTCATTTTTTTTTATATGATTGCTCTCCTTACACCAAGGAATGATGTACACTCAAAAAATCATGATTACCCATAGAGAAACTTAAAGGTCTTCTTCATTTATCTGCATCAGATGTTTGCATGATCGAAGATGTCTTCAATAATCATAGTTCTCAAAATTTTGCTCACTGTTGCTGATAACTGAAGTGATGAAAAATACGTTGATTTTTTTTTCTTGACTAACTTCCTTCTGGTGCATATCAATGAATGATGACTTTTTCCTCCTTCTCAAACAGACGATCTATGTCAACCCCATGACATTCGAGCATTTCACAATATTTATGCTGAAAGGTTCTAATCAAATTGCCTAAGAGATTTTGACATGACCTAACTCAAAGATCCACAACTTTGTTGTATTCTAACATGAACATAAACATTTCACACCAACCTCTCCGCAAACATATCTCTAATAACAATCATGTTATCCAATTCAATCTTATACGAATATAAGCAACACCAAGTTCCAAAGAAATGGAATCTATAGAACCTTGAGATAGGTATAACTAAATCAAAATGGATTCTTCTCATATTTATTAGGAGAACCTCTTTTACTTTCTAATGGTCATATGTGGTGTCAACATCAACTCATTTTGTTCTTCAACTTTGAGCAAAAATATTATCATATTCAGAAGGACATGTAACATGAGTTACTAAAGACCTCTGCTTATAACTAAAAGTAAGATCTACCACCATCTCACTCCACCCAATAATTCATTCTCTCCCTTATGAAAATATAAAGAATAACCTCACCAAACAAAAACTTCCTTGACATTAGTTACAGTACTCAATGTCACCTCTTCTCCACTTTTGTCAATTTGAGACCTCTTATCTCACCCATTTATTTGCATTACCTTAAGCATATAATTCCCTTCCCTAGGTAGAACATGTGAGTCTTCATTAATCTGTCCCATATTACTCGTAGATTCATTTGTCTTCACTGTATATGGAAAGTAGGTATAAAATTCATGAAAATATTATTACACTTCCATCCTGAGAACATCAAACTATGTTAACATACTTCCTAGTCATTGAACTTTGATTTTTGTTCGACCTTTGATTTTTTTTATTTTTTTTTACAGATAAACAAGTAACTACATACTTGACTTTATCTTCCTTCATACCATGTCACCAAATAAACTTCCTGAAATCTTGATACCCTTGGATAATACTTAGATGTCATTGAACTTGCTTTCGTGACTCTTAGATGACCCATCTTCAATTTGCATCCTTGGCGCACATGTTTTGTTTCTAAATCTTAATATACCATTCGTTCCCCACGGAGAACTCTTTAGTTTCATCAGAACATAATATTCTTCAAATTAAATTTCACCAATTTCTTTACTCTCACTTTTTCTAGAAACTCGTTAGTAATAACAAATGTACTACAACTTCCAAATTTAAATTATTGAAACTTCCACTCAACTCCAACCATATAATCTTAAGTATTAATACTTATGTCTCCTCCTGACTTTAACCATCTGCAGTGACATTTCCTTTTTCCAGAATAGTATTTCCAATAAAACTAATAATCTTTCAAAACTCCATCCTTTTTCTCCAAAAGGAATTATGCATCGTTCATTACTCAGTCTATCATAATCCATATTCCATTATGTATTCTCACTGTCTGTGGGAAAAGAACCACACATATAACAACACAACTTTATTTCTACTTAGTCACGTCCAATGGTTGTAACATTATCCCAGGTCTTTGATACTCCACTTCAATCTTTTATAGGTCAGACAAACAAGGACCTATGGAGTCACTTCCTCTTTATGTTGAACCATCACAAAACTTCTTCAAATATTATCTTAGTTATGCGTGATGCACATTAGATCATCATTCTTTTTCTTTATACCTATTACACTAGACTATGTTCTCTAACTTCTTTTTTTCAAATACAAACAACTTATCCTAAACCTCATAATTCCCCTTTTACTTCCATAATGAAATTCTTAGTTCACTTAGTTCTTAGCATTCCATTAATTTGAATCTTTAACCATTACATCTAATACTTGAAACGTCTCCTTGCTCATGGTAGTTTTTGTTGGGTTTAATAGTGCCAAAGTTCAAGAGGGGGGGGGGGGGGGGGGGTGAATTGACCTTTTAAAACTTTCTCGCAGAAACAATGTTTAACACAGTTTTACAGAAAATAAATCAATTTATGTGAAAATGAACATATTTATTTCAGCACTGTTTTTGTTTGAAAAGCTTTTAATTCAGCAAGGTTAATCACAAGCTTATGCAGTGAGAATTTCCAGCAGCACACACACAAATATCAGATTTAAAAAAAACAGTGAAACACAAAACAGCAAGCTTTAATTTCAAGCAAGTGATTAAGGTTCAATTGATAGCATGCTAGTTAATTGAGTGACCTTTGCAAACAACCTGTTCCAATGGCTTTTAACAGACTATGAGTGTTCTTCTTGATGTCAAGCAATTTTCAAGAAATTAAGAACAATGAATCACAGAATAGCAAGCTTTAACTTTAAGCAATTGTTTAAGGTTCAATTACTAGCATTGACAGTTTCTTGTGCAACCTATCACAGTCAATCTGTTCCAATGGCTTTTAGCAGATTTTATATGTTCTTATCAGATGAAAAACAACTTTTTCAGAAATCAAGAACAGTATGCACAGTGCCCAGAAAGAACAAATTTATTTTCAATTAAACAGATTTATTTCTTTGCTGTTTTATCAATTATGCAGAAACGAAATTGCAGAGAGTGAGAGAGAATGAACACAAGCAATTATACTGGTTCACTCAACCTGAGCTACATCCAGTCTTCACCAACAACAGGTGGAAATCACTAACACACAGTACAACCAAGTACACTTCCCACTGTTCTTGAAACCTACAAGAACTTAGGTACTCTTGCTGAAAAAACCTATTTCAGCATACACACACACCCACTCTTCAAGAACACCTATCAAGAAGAGTGTTCAACCAAACTATTACAAGAAAGAGATGTGAAACGACTACACCTGATTGAGGATACACAGATCTGCCTTAAACCAGTAGGCAAGATTGCTAGAACAGTAGCTGCACCTCACACCAAGCTTTTGGAACCAAACCAAGAACAAGCACTTTGTGATTTTTGAAATCTTTGAAGAACAAATGCTGATCCTTTGAAAACACTTAACTCTCTGCTGTCAAAACTTGTTTTTTGCAAATGTATGAACTGTTTGAATCGTTGTTAAACTCAGAAAACAAGTTTGCATTTTATAGAAAGCCAGCTTATAACAGAATTTTGAAAAACAGTTAAAGCTGTTATAAAATGAACAGATTGAAAATAAAATAAACTGATTTATTTTCAAAAGCAGTTAGACAATCTGTTAAGTGAGGAGACTTAGTCAACCATTCTGGTGCTGAGATAAAATTGAAAAACG
This sequence comes from Phaseolus vulgaris, assembly GCF_000499845.2. NCBI lineage: Eukaryota > Viridiplantae > Streptophyta > Magnoliopsida > Fabales > Fabaceae > Phaseolus > Phaseolus vulgaris. The sequence continues at coordinate 54,490,968 of NC_023752.2, forward strand.
TTTAAGCTTGACATGGCACCAGAGGCAAAAAGAATCTATTCATTTACAGATGAACAGATTTATTTTTCAAAACGAAAACAGAGAAGTTTAACTATTTGAAACTCAGTCGTTTTGAAAAGGAGAAGACTTAGTCAAAATACCTGATGCACAAAATCTAATTTTTACAAGACTTTAGCCAAGGCATCAGTGAAAAAATGAATCTGTTTATTTAGAAAAGAACAGATTTATTTTTATGCAATAAACGTGTTTTTTGTGTGAAACATGTGAAAAACAGTTTAAGAAAACTTATACTTGTTCTTAACACATGGCCAGTGGTTATGAGGTGAGTTACCCAGCAAAAAGCTCACTCTTAGACAACCTCTAAGCACTAGCTAAGACACACTTAAAGCAAAGCAAAAATACATGAAAAGTACATACAAGTCTTCATCAAACACTACATATAAGTCTTCATCAAACACAATCTTGAAGGAGCAGCAACCATCTTCAACAGTTTTAACCAAATCTTCCTTCCCCAGATGATACACAAACTTGGAATCTTACTCCCTTAATAACATTACCAATCTCTTTTGTCTCGTGTTTAGTCTCTTCTGATCAAACAAGTGCTTAAGATTCTTACAATATTGGATGTAACTAATCAACCTCTTGTAACAATAAATTAAATCCACATAACTTTTTGTTTCCATGCTAGCCTTGTAACGACATCGTTACTCATTCTTTTACCGATCATATTTGGATCTATTGATTTTCTTATACACATATTCACTTTTACTTAAAGTTTTGGATACCTGAATCTCTTGCCTACATGAAAAAAATTGATGTTTCGTGCAACTTGATTCACCATACCATCACCCTTCAACAATCTCATTTATCTTTTGACAATCCACACATAATCTAGATTCCTCATCCTTCTTCTTTACCAACAACCTTGATATTCCACAGGATAGCATACTTGACCCAACAATCTATTTTTTCCAATTTAATTTTTTTTCAACTTTACTACTCAGATGAAGCCATTTTATAATGTGTCATTAACGCCAACCCTACTCAAGCACCAAACCAAAGAAAATTCCACTTTTTTTTTCTTTGAAGACAACCTTGACACTTACTCAGGAAAAATGCGTATACAGCTTCACTCTGCTGAAGTACTAATTATCTAACATTTATTATTTATCTCTATTTGACGTCAAATTATGAAACAAGTTACCCTAATTCGTGACTCATTCCATACTCGTTGTGCAACTACTAATTCCATATTATTTCAATTTGGAGATGTCACATTTCTATTCATCACAATTAAAAAAAAAAGTGATGGACATAAAGTCAATTCATCTCGAAAGATTATATCTAGGTCCTCCAAAGACAGACGTTTCAAACTCACTTAGAATTTGAGTCCATCGATAATAACAACCACCTACCATGTATATATAAAAAAAAAAATACTACGATGAAACAAATGTTGGTGTAAAACTATTAGCTGAAAAGACCGCTTTAAAACTTGCAACCAAACACTTACCGTGATTAGATTTATTTCCCTAAAATAAACTTGTGTTCAATATCAACTACACTTAATGTAGAAATAACCATCCCAAAATATATATAAAAAGTATACTCTACTTTCAGAATTGAGATAGAAAGTCATCTTGATTTAGTCATGAGTGTGCACCCTCACCACTTTATCAAGATTCTTTTCATTCTTAATATTTTCATATTTATTCATAACAACTAGTTTGACTCAAACACAAACAAGATTTCAAGAAAAAAACTTTGTCAAACACCTTATTAGAAACTTTTAACTAAATCTTAAAGTTAGACTTCAAAAAAATCTACACGCAAGAGAAACACAATAAACCCACTACCTTCAGGTCATCCTAAGATGAACCGCTCTGATACCATTAAATGTAACATCCAAAAAATACCTCTAACTATTATAATACAAGTTCTATAGGTTTCTATACAAGCTTAGAATTTTCCAAAACATTCCTAATGCTTGATTAGTACTTATAGAAATAAAAATATTACAATTCATAGCTCAAAACAAACTCTAAAATCTTCCAGGCTCTTCTGCACCTGTACGATTATCTGCTCGTGTACATAGTACAGTCATCGCAGTTTACAACACAACAAGAAAAGCAAGGGTAAGCTAGTAAATATAAAATTTTATAATATACATAATTAAATCAAAAGAGAAAACCAAATTACACAGATCAATTTCTCAATTATTCAATCTTCTTTGAATTCCAACATAAAAATCACATAGATCTCACATGGGTCTACACTTCCAAGATATTCAACAAACATAATAACAACGGACACCTTCCGGAAGACTCGTATTAAATAAGTCCTACCAGAGACTAACACCTGATCCACAAATTACCAGCGAATCCAACAAAAAGGATCAGGGTAAGTTCAATACAGCCCAAGTCGTGCATCTCATATATCACGATGTGTATGAAATACCCCATTAGCTTCTCACCACCTGATATCAATCTGTGTGACTTAGCCATCAGTGAGGCTCGAAGATCTTTGTTACCACATAGGCATCAATACTTAATACACAAATAAACATCAATCCATACATTATCCGAAATGTATGAATTCAATTCCATACAACTTTCATCATACAATATCATTCAAAATGCAATTCACAATATTTAAAATCTTATTTAACATCAAAATATAACACTTAAATACTAAACCATCAAAATCTAATATTTTTTACAGGTTTAAAAAATATGTAAACAAACAACGCAATATATAAACAAACAACATCCCTGCAAGATAAATTGAATATTGGGACCACGTCCCCTCCACATCCAGATCTTCTAGCCTAGGGTACTATTAAAAAATAAGTTAGCTTCCCTTACCTGAAACTCCACTAATGGATATTCTACCTCAAACAGGGAAATCTCTCCAAAAATTAGGAACCTATAGCAAGTTATACAAATATTACCAAATTTTAGTATATGGTAAAACAAGTTGAGAGGAAAACTTTTCTCAACTATCCCCATCAAGATTGATGACTAAATCATAGAGAAAAATAGAGAATAAGGGATATTTAGGGTAAAAATGAACTTACTTTGTTTGAAAATTTGATTGGGTAGAAATGTACCCTTACTCCTTAGCTATAGCATGACATGATCAGATTTTGAAATAGATAAGTTGTAGGAGATAAATTGAAGAGAGAAGGGAGAGATAAAATTTACAAAAAGAGAAAGCAATGTGAGAAAAAACAAAAAACAAAAGAAGGGGGAGGGGGGGCGGATAGGTGATGGGTTTTAATTTTTAGATAATTTATATTAAAAATATAGATAAAATAAAATAAAAATACTGAATGCATATTCAATATTGTTATAGATTTTTTTTAGTTTTAAAATTTAGTTAAGATTAAAATATAAAATATTTACACCAAAAAAAAATCCTTTATATACTGTTATAATTATAAATTATGAATAGGTAACAATACAATAAGGATGTACCTTCTACATATGTTAGTAATACTCATAACATGACATGACATGGTTAAGTATCCTTGTGTTGATATGATATTTACAAACATATTTTTTATTTCTTTTAAAATAGATATTATATTGGTCGGAACCGAATGAGCCACGTCACTCAGCATTGTTGACCGGCCGACCGGGTGATCAACCACATTAAAGAACAAATTGACAATAAACGAAAAGTAAGAAAACATCCCATAAGGTCATACTCCACCAAACTCGAATGATACCCCAAGAAATCAGCTAACACTGATTTATTGAAGATATGTGGCAAATATACCTCCTTATAAATCCGGGTGGCACTCCAAGAAATCAGCTAACACTGATTTATTGAAGATATGCGCCATATATGGCCCATGAATCAAATATTTAATTACCAAACATTGTAAATAAGCCTTCTACAAAAGAATAAAATATGTTTTTATCATTTTTACATCATACACTCTCAATACAGAGTACTTACTTGATCGTCGAAAAACCTTCTATAGGCTTAGTCCCGATCGAGCGCTAGGAAGCTAAGGAGTTGAAGTGTTGAAGCCTGAAGGAGTGGAAGAGTTGAAGAACTAGAATACAATGGAGCATAACTGAGGACACGATTATTGAGCGATCGACACCAACAACAATTGTTACAGTCAATCTCAACTACTATCTAGGCCCACTTTGTGTAACCCCCCGGAACCAGACCCCCTCCCCTCCTCTACCCTTTCTCTCTCCCTTCTATCTTTATCTTCCTTCTCTCTTCAATTTCTCTCTCATACCTTATCTATTCCAAAATTTGATCATGCCATGTTGTAGCTGAGAAGTCGGGGTACATTTCTACCCGATTAGATCTTCAAATAGAGTAAGTTCATTTTTACTCTAAAGATCCCTTATTCTCTGTTTTTTCTTATGATTTAGTCATCAATCTTGGTGGGGTCAGTTGAGAAAAGTAATCCTCTCAACCTATTCTACTATATACTGAATTATGTTTTGTTTGGAAAAGTTGCATTAGACCCTTATATTTTGAAGCTTATCTAGACTGGGAGGCTAAAATTCTAGAGGTTGCTTGGAAAGCAAGCAATTAAGGTAAGGGAAACTAATTTTAATTTTTAATACTACCTGTTCCTACTAGGGAGATGGGACCTAGAGAACTATTGAAGTCTTCTTCTCCTTCCTTTGGTCGGTCAGGTAGCTGGGTGATGAGCTGGGATTCTTCTCGTCCTCCTGCTTCTCCTTCGGCACTCGGTCTCGGGTGAACACCGGATGGTGGGGGTACCTGCGAAGGCACACCGACGCTCAAGTCAGTAAAGCGGGTGGTCAGCTCTCAGGTAGGTGAATAGTAATAAATGACATACCTTACTCCTTGGGATGCGTGCTATTTATATTATTCTAATGGGCCTACCTTGTTGGGCTCGTTTATCGAGGTGGATACCGCTTAAGGTTGCATTACCTAATTTTTTATGATGGATTAACTTCACTGATCTCGGTTTGAGCGTTAATTGTAATAGTGATCGGCCGTCGGCCAAGTTCCCATGGTATGGGTCGGCCATCGGCCAAATTCCCGTGGTCTCGGTCGTCTCGGCCAAGTGGGTAGTCGGCCTCGTCATCTCGGCCAAATCTCTTAAGGCTCGACTAGGTTCCCCAGGTCTCGGTCAGGTAGACTCGGTCTCGGGCAGCCAGATGGGTCTCGGCCTCGCCCATACCAGTACACTACCCTAGGCTAGAAGATCTGAATGTGGAGGGGACGTGGTCCTCATATTCAATTTCTCTTGCAGAGATGTTGTTTATATATATTGTTTAAACTTGTAAAAATATTATATTTTGATGGTTTAGTATTTAAGTGTTCTTTTTTTAATATTAAATAGGATTTTGAATGTTGTGGATTGCATTTTGAATGATATTGTATGATGAAAATGGTATGACATTGAATTCATACATTTGGGATAATGTATGGACTGATGTTTGTTTGTATATTAAGTATTGATGCCTATGTGGTAACATAGATCTCCGAGCTTTATTGATGATCACCTATGTGGTAACAGAAATCTTCGAGCTTCACTGATGATCTAAGTCACATAGACTAACATATCAGGTGGTGAGAAGCTGATGGGGGAGTTCATGCACACCGTGACATATGAGATGCACGACTTAGGTTGTATTGAACTTACCCTGATCAGACTCTAGAATGTGGCTAGGATCAGGTACATACTTTCCTAGCTGGGATACGTGGAAAATATTGTGAATGTTAGCTAAAGGAGGAAGCAAAGCAATGTCATAAGCCATAGGGCCTATTCTCCTGATAATTTGATAAGGTCCTATGAACTTAAGAGTTAATTTCTTGGATTTGGGTGCTCTTCCTACACCAGTGAACAGTACTCTCAAAAAGACATGTTCACCGCGGAGAATTCTAAAGGTCTTCTTCTTTTATCTGCAAAAGATTTTTGCTTTCTGAGAGATGTTTTCAATCTTTCTTAAATCATCTTGACTTTCTCATTGGTTTGTTGTATTAATTATGGTCTAATTAACACGCTCTCACCATCCTGAAACTAGCATAGAGGTGTCATGCACTTTCTTCCATACAATGCCTCAAAAGGGGTCATTCCTATGCTAGTTAGGTAACTATTATTGTAAGTGAACTCTACCAACGGTAGAATTTCATCTCAACTACCCAAATGATCTAACACACAGTCCTGAGCAAATCCTCTAAGGACTGGATAGTTCTCTCTTATTGTCCATCAGTCTGAGGATAATATGCTAAGCTAAGTTTGAGTTTAGTCCCTAAAGCTTCTTGAAGTGTTTGCCAAAATCTAAAGGTGAATCTGGGATCTCTATCTGAAACTATGTTGGAGGGCACACCATGCAATCTAACTATCTCATCTATATAAAGCTGAGCCAATATTTTGCATAAAGATTCTCAAATCTACAGGTAGAAAGTGTGTCATCTTTGTCAACCTATCAACTATGACCCAAACAGAGTCATGCTTCCTCAAAGTACGTGGTAAGTGGGAAATAAAATCCATTGAGATATTATCCCACTTCCACACTGGAATGTCTAACTGAGTTAACATGCCTTCAGGTCATTGATGTTCTATCTTTGATTTTTTACAAGTCAAGCAAGAAGCTACAAACTTGGCTACATCATTCTTCATGTCATGCCACCAATAAGACTTCTTAAGATCTTGACACATCTTGGTCATTCCTGGATGTAAACTGATTTTGCTTTTATGACCTTCAGATAACACTATTTGTTTTAGTTCATTAACCTTTGGAATGAATATTCTATTTTTGAATCTCAAATTACCATCCACTCCTAAAAAGAAGTCTTTAGTTTTTTTTTCAGTATTTAATAAACCCATTAAGTTCTTCAATTTTTGAATCTTCCAACTGCTTTTCCTCCACCTTCTCCATAAATTCATTAGTTATAACAAGTGTATTACAACTAATGCAATTTGAAGACATGGAAACCCTCAAATTCATACTCTTGAAATTTTCAATCAATGTTAGCTCTCTGATCATAAGCGACGATATTTGTATCTTTTTTACGACTCAACAAACAACGTTTTCCTTCCCAAGATGGTATATTAGCTGGAAATCATAATCTTTCAAAAATTCAATCCACTTCCTCTGCCTCGTATTAAGCTCCTTCTGATCAAACAAATACCTCAATCTTTTATGAACACTGAACACATTAAAACTAACTCCATAAAGAAAATGTTTTCATATTTTTAAAGTTAAGACAACTGTTGTCAATTCTAAATCATGAGTTGGATAGTTTCTTTCATGCACCTTTAACTGACGAGAAGCATAGGCAACAACTTTTTTATTCTGCATCAGAACACAACTCAATCCCTGATAGGAAGCATCACAGAAAACTTCAAAAGACTTATTGGTATCAAGGATTATCAATATAGAAGCGTTACTCAACATTCTTTTCAACTCTTCAAAGCTTCTCTCACATTGTTCAACCTATGCAAAATGATGATCCTTTCTAGTCAATTGGGTCAAAGGAGCCACTATTTTAGAAAATCCTTGTATGAATCTCTTGTGATGTCCTTTTAACCCCACAAAGCTTATAATTTATGTAATAGTTTTAGGACTTTCTGATGAGCATATATTTATTCACACACAATTGCCTTAGTCATAGATTATTGGACTATAATAATAAATAAATCCATTGTTTTAATTAATATTCTTATAATTGGGTTTATTTGGGCCTTAACTATTATTATTGTTAATATTGTGTTTTTAGGGTAAATGATCTGAAGCATCTACCTTTGTGAATGAGCCAAATATGCAAAAGTCCAAGTTGCTTCTTTGAATCAAAACAGAAAACAAATTCTGAGGAGAAGAAAGAGAAAATAAAATCTACAATATCTCAGAAACAGAATTGGAAGCAAATCTTCTGCAAAATACAAGAATTATGGAAAGATGGAGACTTGGAAACTGTTTACAAAATCTAAACTGCAATATTTTCCCAAGATCCTTGGAGCAGAAAAGTCTATAAAAGGACACAAGCATCAAGGAGAAAAGGGAGAGCTTCATGGAGTTTTCTTAGTTTATTTTCTTCTTAGTAATTATTTTGTTTTGCCTCCGCATGGAAGGCTAAACCTTTTTGGTTGATTCCTTTGTAATTTCCCATTGAGTTCAGGGGTTTTGTTCAATAAAAGTTTCGATTTTTAAGTCTCTATAGCAGTTGTTTTTATTGTCTAATCTCCTGGAAACCTAGTTTTTGTGAGAGGTTGTACTTGAACGCATGATTGAGAGTCTTCCTTGTCTTAAACTTTGGTTTCTTAGTTAGTTCGCATCGTTCTAATTAATTTCTTGGGCGCATGATTCAAGAGATAGGAGATAAGCATTCCCATGGAGTATACGCATGGAACAAAGTGGATATTGATTAAACTAGTAGATGCATGCTTTATTGGTGAGTTTCAGTTGAATCAGATCGGCGCATGTTCAACCTGGTTTAGCTCTGTTGGAGGATTGAGAAAAGATTAATCTTTAGAGAACCTGTGAAGAATTCAATGGTGGAAGAACTTGGGATCAACCGCTTTTTATTTGTTATTTTAATCTCTTTTATATTTTCTGCACAACTATCTCAAACCCCCCTTTTTATCTTTATTGTTATTGCTAACTTTTATTGCTTGCAGATAGATTTTAAACCCTGATCAACTGATTTTACTATTGGATTCGTTGGGAGACGACTTGGAGAAATTTGTCCACAATTATACTATCATCTCTCTAGTGTTAGACAAGTCTACGTTAGAATCATATTAATTTGACAACAAAACGACAGTTATCACTTTCCCACTAAAGTACAACCTCCACTCTAGAAGGATCTACTAATATTCCTTGTGCAGAGATAACATGTACTAAAAATTGTATTTCTGACATCCAAAAGTCACATTTTGAAAGTTTAGCATATAAATGTTTTTCTCTCAAAATATTCAAGACAATTCAAAATTTATGTGTCTTTTGTCTTACAATATTGAATGTAACTAATCAACCTTCTCTAACAATAAATTAATTCCACATAATTTTTCATTTCCATGCTAGTCTTGTAAGGACATCGTTACTCACTCTTACCAATCATATTTAGATCTATAGGTCGTCTTATACACATCTTCACTTTTTACTTAAAGTATTTAGATACCCGAATCTCATGTCTACTTGGAAAACATTGATGTTTCATGCACCTTGATCCATCATACCATCATCCCTCAACAATCTCGTTTATTTTTCAAAAATCCACACATAATTTAGATTCCTCACCCTTCTTCTTTACCAACAATATTGATATTCCTCATGGTAGCATACTCGACACAACAATTTATTTTCTCCAATTTAATTTTTTAACCTTACTACTTAGATGAAGCCATTTTATAAGGTGACATTAACGCTAACCTTGCTCAAGCACCAGACCAAAGAAAATTCCACTTTTATCTTTGAAAACAACCTTGACACTTACTCTGGAAAACTGTGTATGAAACTACATTCTACCGAAGTACTACTTATTTAAACTGTATTATTTATCTCTATTTGAAGTCGAATTATGAAACAAGTTACTCTAAATCGTAACTCGTTCCATACCCATTTCAATTACTCATTCCATACTATTTCAATTGAGAGATGTCACATTTATATTCATCATAATTAAAAAGAAAGTGATTGACATAAAGTCAATTCATCCCCAAAGATTATATCTATGTCCTCCAAAGAAGAAGTCTCAAACTCACTTATAATTTGAGTCCACTAATAATAACAATCACCTACCGTGTATATATAAAAAAAAACTACCCTAAAACAAATGTTGGTGTAAAACTATTAGCTGAAAAGATCGCTTTAAAACTTACAACCAAACACTTACATTCATTAAATTTATTTCCCTAAAATAAACTTCTTTTCAATATCAACTTCAGATAATATAAAAATAACCATCCCAAAACATATGTAAAAAAATATACTCTACTTTTAGAATTAAGATAGAAAATCATCTTGATTTAGTCATGAATGTGCACCCTCACCACTTTATCAAGATTCCTTTCATTCTTAATACTTTCATCTTTATTCATAACAATCACTTTAATTCAACCACAAACAAGACTTCAAAAAACAACCTTGATAAACATCCTATTAGAAACTTTTAACTAAGTTTTGAAGCTAGACTTAAACAAAAATCTACACACAAGAGAAACACAATAAACCTACTACCCCCCAGGTCATCCTAAGATGACGCTCTGATACCATTAAATGTAACACTCCAAAAATACATCTAACTATTACAATACAAGTTCTACATATTTCTATACAAGCTTAGAGTTTTTCAAATATTTCTAATACATTATTAGAACTTATTAGCAATACAAATATTTACAATATAAGTTTCAAAAACAATATCCTAAACCCTTCCAGACCCTCTGACACTTATATGATTATTTGTTTGTGTACATAGTACAACCATCACAATTCACAATACAACAAGAAAAGCAAGGTTAAGCTAGTGAAAGTAAAATTTTATAATATACATAATTAAATCAAAAGAGAAAACCAAATTACATGGATCAATTTCTCAATTATTCAATCTTCTTTAAATCCCAACATAAAAATCACATAGATCTCACATGGATCTACACATCCAGGATATTCAAAAAACAAAATAACAACTGACGCGTTCCAGAAGACCCGTATTAAGTAAGTCCTACCAGAGACTAACACATGATCCAAAGATTACCAGCAAATCCAACATAAAGGATCAGGGTAAGTTCAATACAACCCAAGTCGTGCATCACATATGTCACGATGTGCATGAACTCCCCCATCAACTTCTCACCACCGGATATCTTAGTCTATGTGACTTACACCATCAGTGAAGCTCGGAGATCTCTGTTACCACATAGGCAATAATACTTAATACACCAACAAATATCAGTCCATACATTATCCCAAATGTATGAATTCAATTCCATACAATTTTCATCATATAATATCATTCAAAACCCAATCGATAATATTTAAAATCTTATTTAACATAAAAATAACACTTAAATATTAAACCTTCAAAATCTAATACTTTTACAAGTTTAAACAATATATAAACAAACATCACAATTTATAAACAAATAACATCCCTGCAAAATAAATTAAATATTGGGACCACGTCCCCTCCACATCCAGATCTTCTAGCCTAGGGTACTATTAAAAATTAAGTTAGTTTCCCTTACCTGAAATTTCGTATTCTGACGAAAATTCTACCTCAAACAGGGGAATCACTCTAAAATTTAGGAACCTAAAGCAAATTATCCCAACATTGCCAAATTTTAGTATGAAAGTTGAGAGAAACACTTTTCTCAACTGGTCTCACTAAGATTGATGACTAAATAATAGAGAAAAACAGAGAATAAGGGATATTTAGAGTAAAAATGAACTTACTCTGTTTAAAAATCTGATCGGGTAGAAATGTTCTTTAACTCTTCAGCTACAATGTGATCTGATTAGATTCTAAAATAGATAATAGATGAAATGAGAAATAAAGAGAGAAGGGAGAGAGTTAGAGAAAAAAATAAAGAAAAAGAATACTCCGGTGGTGGTGAGGAGCAGGGGTCTATGCGTTTTTGTTTTTTTTATCTTTCCGTTGTTACACTAAGTAAGGGGTTCATTATCTGGGTCTATTATTTTGTATTAATTAGATATGTGGCATGAATTATTGAGTTGAGATTAAAGAGGAGATATTAAAGTTAAAGTATAATTGTATACAAGGATGTTGTATTATTGTAGGAAGCATTTTAATTTAGTTACAAGTATGATGGATATTTAATGTTTTAAATGATTAAAACATGATGTAAATAGTATAATATGATTGAAATCACAATTAAAATTTATAATGTTATTTTCTTTACTAATAACTAATATCGTTTAAATTACATTTATTTGATAAATATTCATTATATGCATTGTTAATTGTTGTTGATATAGTATGTCACTCTAAGTTATTACTTTTGGCTCTAACCAGAGATATCTCAAACAATTTTCTCTTATTAGAGACACTATAAATGCTCAAGAAAAAATTAAAATCACTCAGCATTCAGCATTGAGATGTAAAGGTAGTGCATAGTGTTTTTGGAACTTGTTACATATTATATGCTAATGTGACGCAAATTTTTCAATGATATTTATCAAATTATATCCAATTTGAACATCTTAGACGCAATTTTTTCAATGATATCTATCAAATTATATCCAATTTGAACATGTTACAAACAAAGTCACATGTTTTTCAACTAACTAAAAAAAGTTAAAAGTTAACTAAAATAATGTATCAAAAGTCCTAATAATACAATTTATACATATGACAAATTTAAGTTGGTTTTAAGGATAATCAATGTTGAAAGTTCATTCTTAACTTAATCTTTACTATTTTTCTTCTTTCTTTTAAAATAATAGTATATCGAATTTTTTTTAGAGGTAGGCTCTTCACTTTGTGCTTCTTTTTATATCAATGATATATAATATGCAATCGATGTGGGATTTATCATATACAATTATACATTATAAGCGTAACAAATTAAGCATAAATGAAAATCAACTCGAAATTTATATTGTTTGGATTAAGGTTAGTGGAGAGTGAAGAGAATTAAAGAAAAAATTTATGAAAGTTTGTAAGTGATGTGATGGATACGATTGAATCTTTCTTTTTAATTGATAAAAAAAAAATTCCAAAAAAAATAATTTTTCCTCGTGTTTAAAAATAATTGGAAAAGAAATATGATTTATTTATTTGTGCATTTTAGTTGTTTATAATTAAAACATTATTTTCGATACGGTCCAATAAATGACTTTGGAAAAAATACTAAATATGTAACACTATTAATATGCAAAATTTTCAATGTTAAACAAATTACAGTATAATTCATTGTATGAATAGAAAAAAATTGATATTATCATAATGTCCAAAAAAAATAACAATCATACAATGAAATATGTATTGTTCAAAAGAGTCACAAAAGTCATTAATTTGATGTTACAAGTCGTCAATTTTTTCATGGATTCTATCGAAATGTGTGTTGATATTGAGATTCATAGTCTCACGATACCATCAAGTTCAATGTGTTCATTTAACAAAGTTGTACAAAAATCTTACTGGGTCACCATACACTATAAGAAAATCATTAAATAAAAATAAATTTTATATAGAAACTACTTTAAATATTAATTATTTTTTATCTCTAAAATTGGGTTATATTTAATAATTTTCGAAGTGACATACATAACACATGGGTCACTATTTAATATCAACATAGGCCCATAATTGATTATCAACTAAGGATAATTGGTTATATGATAAAAAACCCACCTATAATCGATTATGGCACAAGGATAACTGATTATCCTTTCAAAAAAATACAATATGTTCATTCAACAAAGTTGCACAAAAACTCTTATTGGGTCACCACTTACATAAACACGCATCACCATTTAATATTAATAGAGAACCAGAATCGAATATGGCACTGAATAATTGATTATGAACAAAAAAAATACATAATCAATTATGATCAACATATAATTGATAAGTGTCAATGTGTAGTTTTTATGATTGAGAAAATTGAACACTTTGGAACTTAATTGTTGCTTAATGTAAGAAAATTACCCTAATCTGAGAATTATTGAATCTGATTATATATTTTGAACCAAGAAACAAATGAAGAAATTTAATCTCAATTTTTGTGTAAATTGCAGATGAATATGAAGCATTGAAAGAATTATTCAAGCTGGCATTGAAAGAAAGAAAGTAAAAACTTAATTGGATCACAAGAAGATTTAGCTCAAGCTAGAGGATTTAGCTCAAGTTAAAATTGTCCAGAGTTGATTAAAGGTGCAGTACAAATCTAGCCCAGGCTAGAATTGCTAGCTCAAGCTAAAACTGTCCAGAGTTGATTAAAGGTGCAATACTGATCTAGCTCAAGCTAGAATCGCTAGCTCAAGCTAAAATGCACCGCCGAAAGATCTAGCTTAAGCTAAATTGGGTAGCTTGAGCTAAAGTTGATTATATAAATTTTGAAACACAGCTCAAAACCAGGGGTGGAAAAAGATTGGATTTTTATAGAGAGAGATTAGTGAGAGAAGGAGAAGAAAACCATTGTTCTTAGGAGAAGAACTTGCTCAGATCAGCTCTTCTTATGCAATCAATATCAAGAATGAAGATTGGAGGAGTTGTCATGAGTGGCTAAGTCCTTTCTAACTTGGGATTGAATGTAATTTACCTTGATCAAATGTATTCTTGGTGATATATATATATATATATATATATATATATATATATATATATATATATATTATTCTCTTTTTCTACTTGTTCTTGGTATTTTCGTTTTATGCTTATTGCTTGATTCTCTCTGATCAATAGAGTCTTGATTTTGATCCTTAAATTTAACTGGAAAGTACCTTTAAGAATTTGAAATAGACGAAAATACTTGATAACTTGTAATGCTAGGAATAGATTCCAAGTTATTGATTGCATCATAATTCTGCTCCTAAAGCTGGATGATTTGTTAAATATCTGAGGAATCAGTGTTTGAGAAATTATCTTATGAATTTCATCTATGAGGAATCAAGGTGAATGACTTTAAATTAAGCATCAAGAATAAGTAGTTTTGAGTATTATATATTGTATTATTCCAAAATACAGATGATTGAGATAAACGCAATTCAATCTCAAGTATCTTTCTTTATATTTGATAAGTTAGTTTTGGTTTTGCTTGAATAAAACCCTAGACCTTTGAGTTACTTGTGAAATCTTTAATTTGTTCATGAAAAAGTTCTCAAAATAATTTTTTATACTTAATGAGTTTTATAACAGAACATCTTAATTAGAATTGTTCTCTGTGGGTTCGACATTTGTACTTTAAAGAGTATTATATTACAATTGATTCGGTACACTTGTCGAAAAAAATAACAACAATAATCAATGTTCAATTCAAAAAATATCTCATAATCAATTATGGAATTCTACAAAGACATTGAATAATTGATTATCAATTAGAAAAAAAAAACATAATGTTGATTATTTTAATCATATAATCGATTATCCTTCCAACACATTTTCTATACTAAAATAAACTCCGTCTGGATCATGTGTTCCATCACTCCTTACTTCAGTGCTACACCACCAATAGGCCAATGAAGTTCCACAAAACCATCAAAGTGAAGGGCACCATGATCAATTAATAGTTGTCACTAATCTGGCTTTTCCATGATTTCTCACATCTTGCTCACATTTCACTATATAAACAATGTCACCCACATTTCCATTTGTATGACCAGTCGAACAGTGAAACAAACGTAGTGTCAAAGCTTTTTAAAAAATCTAAACTAAACCAATAAAAGTCATGTTTCGGCAGCTCAATACACTAAGTAGTTATATTGTTCTATTCTAGAATCTATTGGCAAAAGTTGGAGTAATGGTACCTCACAATAAAAATATGAATTTGAAACTTCAAAAATACAAATAAAACAAATAGGAATAATGTTTTCTTAAAAGAGATATTTCTTTCCAAACTAAATACTCTTATGACTCATATGTTAATAGATGTGCTTATTTACAACTCAACATAAAAAAATTGATTCAGAAGTTAGAGTTTACACCCTAATATATATATATCCTAACTAATACAAAATTTCTAAATATTTTAATTTAACAAACTAACTTTAAAAACATATTATATTACGAAATAAATTTTAAATCTAACTAAAACCAGTTTATCCATCAAATTTTCACTCATAATATATTAATCTCTACTAGTGTCATCTCCTAGAGTCTTTTTGAACTCTTCTGCATCTCAGTGTAGGACATAACAGAACCAAAACATTACTACCACTTTAATGCTTTCACCAACCACCACATAGCAGAACCCACTGCCCTTAACTTCAGAGAGAGCCCTTTTCGTATCGCTCCTTCTTCGTTTCTCCCAATCTGATCCACCAAAAATGCGCCTCCGCTGCTTCACGCTGCTGTGTCTGTGTTGTTGTTGGTTTGTCTCGGGAGAGGCCGAAACTGTGTCGTGTTCCAACATAGTGCCGTTGGGGTTCCGCACCCAAAACATCTCCATAACTGAATTCGGCGGCGTCGGTGATGGCCGCACCCTCAACACCAGGGCCTTCAGAGAGGCCATATACAGGGTTCAGCACTTGCCACGTGTAGGAGGCACTCTCCTTTACGTCCCTCCCGGGGTCTACTTAACAGAACCCTTCAACCTCACCAGCCACATGACGCTCTTCCTCGCTGCCGGCGCCGTTATCATGGCCACACAGGTACACTACACTACACTACACAATCAACTTCAAAATCATTTTTAATTTCTTTCTCCGTGTGTTAATTTTAATTATTAAGTATTAATTTTCTCATTAACATGTTGTTCACCGTTTTACTTTCGTCGATTGCAATGTACATTTTACATGAATTGTTGGTTTTCTGTTAATTTAGACATTTTAAATTTTGCATAAACACTACTGTTTTTGGGCGATACAATCCACCGACTACTCGAGGAGGAACGTGAAATTGTACATTCGATGTGACAATTTAAAAACATTTCACGTGCTTAGAAAAAAGACGTTACTAATGAATAGGGTTATGATGGATTCAGTCCACAAATGTTGTTGTTTATCTGTATGGTTGGTGGTATGAGTATGGACTGTAGATGATCGAAATGGATGGTGGGAAACATACCATCTCCATGATCAATGGTGGGTCCCACGTTGGTGTCGTCTTCATCAATGCATATGTCACTTTGTGCATCAGATTGTAGCTTTAGCAGCTTGGATTACAGACAATTACTCTCTCTTCTTTCCTAATCAAGTGGTGGTGGGGTAGACACTTATTCTGCTGCTGCTGCTGCCACATGCTAGTGTTATTCCTCTGTTTTAATTAAACATGAATCTGAGATGGTGATTAGTGTATCTATCTGTCTATGCTAATTTCATCTGTTTTGAAAGCACCCTGATCTAGCTACATACAAAATTATAATAAACATCTTTCATCATTCCTTCCTTTTCTTACACACTATGGTCTTTAAGAGAAAAAAACAAATAGATCAAAAGTTGATCAGATGAACTAGGACTCAATTTCTAATAATGCCTTTCATTTGCTTGATTCCTTAGGATTCATCAAATTGGCCTTTGATTGCACCCTTGCCTTCTTATGGAAGAGGAAGGGAGCTGCCTGGAGGAAGGTATATGAGTTTCATGCATGGAGATGGAGTTCAAGATGTGGTAATCACTGGTGGGTATCTAATATTAACTGTTTTTTAGGATGCATATGTACCAGACCAGTAGATAAAATCTAAATAGTACTTATAGAATATAATTATTCTTCGATTATGAAAATTTTCTTTCGCTTTTTAAATTAATAAGAAATAATTATATATGTAATTTTAAAGTAATCATTATAAAAATTATAATTATATTGGTTAAAGATGGAAAAAAAAACTAGCTACTCAATACTAAAGTCTTCTGTGAGATAGCTTATAGAATCCACTTTTGTACTAAAGTCTTTATGAGAGAGCTTATAGATTCCACTTGCATTAATTAATACCCATCCATGGAAACTAATTATCTATGTAAATATTTTACTCCACTTAACCATTTTAGTTTTAAAGTATACTTGACCTCTCTAAAAACCATCATGTTAATGTGTATTTGGATAGAGAATTTTCAGAATAATTTTTTTTTATAGAAAATTTAAAATATATTTATAATAAAACATGTTCTCTGGGTAAGAAATTAAAATTTTAGAATTTTATGAAAGTAATTAGATTATTTAAAATTGTAGAATTTTAACTTTTAACTATAAAAGGTAAGAATTTAAAATTATTTATATTCTTAAATTAATGTATGTCCTCTTTAATTTTATCTTAAAGGTCGTTGATTTGACTATGATCATTACATTTAGGAGAACTATTTTTCAAACTATAGGATCTTTTTATCAATGATGATATGAGTTATTTTTTTATTTACAATTTATATAGACTACTATTTAGTTAGAGTTTTTTCCACTAATTTTTAGAGCCTACTTTTCTTTTTGCTGATGTGAACTAAATATTTTTTATTGATTTATATCTTGGTATATTATTTTTGTTAGTGTGTGGTGATTATTTCTTTTTATCATTCATAGCAATATTATTTGTCATTAAATTGTTGGGACTTAAATTTTACTAAACATTGACTAGGATTTTATTTTATTTTTGTCGATATCATTTTTAGCCGACATAAGACATAAATCAAACATTCCAAAATTCAACATAAATAATTGTGAACTACATTAACTTAAAACAATATCCGTAAGAGTTAATTGAAAAAACATTGTGTCAATAATAGTTGAATTTTTTTTATGAACTTTGATCTAGAAATAATATCAACAAAAATTAACTAAAAAATCATCAACCTTAATATTTTCTAATTATTAATAATTGTTTGATATTTAAATAAACTTTTTTTTTGCATTCAATAGTAATTGAATTACTTATTCATATGAAAAAAAATTAATAAATTTGAATTGTTCTTATCTAAATCAAATATTTAAAAAATAAAACAATTTAAAAATAGATAAATTCAAATTTAATATATATTAATATTTTAAAATTATATTTTCTGTCCAATATCAACTTTATAATGCATACCCATAATTGAGTGCTGGGAGAGTTTTTTTTATCAAGACTGGAGGGTTTAGTGCCCAAACTACACCCTCCATCTCTCACACATTCATGTTTTTTCACAGGTGAAAATGGCACAATTGATGGGCAAGGAGATGCTTGGTGGAATAAGTGGAGGCAGGGATCTCTTCAGTTTACTAGACCAAACCTTGTTGAATTTGTGAATTCTAGAGATATTATTATTTCAAATGTAGTCTTCAAGAATTCTCCTTTCTGGAACATACACCCGGTTTACAGCAGGTATAGGTTGATAGAGGTCATCACTCATGAGAATTTAAGGATTGGTCAGATAGCATTCTTCATGTCACTTCTTTAATTTATTATATGGTACCAGCATACCATGATGTTTGGGGAAAAATATTAATAGTCATATTTGTATGAATTCTTTATAAGCTTGTTACTTTTGTCTCTAGAAACTAACCAGCTCTTATCATTAAATCTGATTCCTAGTTGTTTGACTTCTTTGCAGCAATGTTGTTGTTAGATTTGTCACCATTTTGGCCCCACGTGATTCTCCAAATACTGATGGCATTGATCCAGGTATGTAGTGATTGCTTTCTAAATAGAGATTAGGAAAGAATAAGTGCTACAGAGTACAACTTGTGTACATAGTGAAAGTAATACAACAAATAGCCTGCACATACTATGCTAGGTTACTAACTGGTTTTTGGAATTCTGTTCTTATAAAACAATTATGATACTGGTGACAAGATGCACTCAGATGTAGTCAGTGGCTTGAGATTTGACAAGTATCCTCTCAAGTTTTGTATTCATGTTTGTTTTCATCCAAGTTAACCAACACTACAATGCAGTAGTTAATGGCAAAATCCAGGGATTATCTGTGGTGGTTGTAATATTATGGAACCATTAGGTTGGTAGGACTAGTAAAAAAAACCCTTGCATATATCCATTCATACAAGTAATCCATTGATGCAGATTCAAGTTCAAATGTGTGCATAGAGGATTCATACATATCTACTGGAGATGATCTTGTGGCTGTGAAGAGTGGATGGGATGAATATGGGATTGCTTATGGCCTTCCTAGCTCTAACATTACCATCAGGCGAGTAAGTGGATCATCTCCATTTGCTGGAATTGCTATTGGCAGTGAAACCTCTGGTGGGGTGGAGAATGTACTTGCTGAACACATCAACCTTTACAAAATGGGAATTGGTATCCACATTAAGACCAACAGTGGCAGGGGTGGATTTATAAAGAATATTACAGTGTCTCATGTGTATATGGAGGATGCACGGAAGGGAATAAGGATCTCAGGTGATGTTGGGGACCACCCTGATGACAAATTTGATCCGAATGCTCTCCCCATTGTGAAGGGTGTCACGATGAAGAATGTTTGGGGTGTGAAGGTTTTGCAGGCTGGCTTGATACAAGGGGTGAAAAATTCACCTTTCTCTGATATTTGCCTTTATGATATCAACCTTGGTGGAGTGACAGGACCTAGAACTCCTCCTTGGAAGTGTTCTGATGTGTCTGGATTTGCTCATCAGGTTAGCCCTTGGCCATGTTCTGAGCTTAGCAGCAACCATCAAGGATCATGTGCCAATTACTCCTGAGATAATGGGAATATTTCCACCTTTCAAGCACTGAGAGGACCAAACCATTGGCTTCTTTTGTTGATTTATCTTAGTGAAAGGCCAAATGCAAAAAAAGAAGGCTTGTTTGTTTAAAATTTAGTAGAATTGATTTTGACAAATAATTTTAAATTATTAAATGTAATTGAGATGTATGTCTAAGTTAATTTCAATGATAAAAATCATATTAAAACATGTGCCGATTAAATGAATTTATTTTGGGTTTAAACAAACATGCTCTAATTTTTTTGTTAAGAAATGGGTTTTAAGCCTAACTCAACCCCATAAAATCAGCTCAATGAGGTGAGGTTTGCGTCCATTTATATACAATGAAATGTCCTTATCTCTAGTCGACGTGGGATCTCCAACACACTCCCCATGCCGAGGCTACCAACTCGTGCGTGGAGATATATGTTATGGGTGGTCCGATAACGGTTTGATAGCGGGTGACTTGATAAACCCAACAAATACTCGTTAGAATAGGCTCGAAATAGCTCTGATACCATATTACGAAGTGGACTTTAAGCCTAACTCAACCTTAACATATAACGAGTGTTAGGGAAAGTAAAAAAAAAAGTATTATAAAATTTGATGCATTATAGGGAAAAACACATAAATCTAAATAAAATTTATATTTCAAAATTAGATATTACTCTTTTAAAACATATACTTCATTTACAATAAAAGAGAGACATTTCAGCTATTAGAAAACCAAGGGAATACATTTAAAAAATTTATGCTTTCCTTATAAGTATCCCTGTGTTCTTAAAGATGATTATTTTTCTCTTTTTTTTTTCTTTTAAAACAAGAGTAGGTATTGGAAAAGTTAAAATAGAAGCACGATACTTGGACAACCAAATTCTATCTTCAATCATTTCTGTATCATTCATACGGAATAATTTTAGAATCGAATATTCTTTGGAGATAAGAACTCAGCATGCATCATACATAAATTTAGAAACAAGACAAATTTATGATTTTGGAGCCAAGCCCACTTTAATTAACTCCGTGCATACAAATCTTTCACAGTAAAAATTAATTGACAAAACAAATTATCACGAAATATATGAATATTAAAATTATTTTATTTTTTAATATGTGCAAAAGTAATTGAAAATAAAACTAATAACCATGGCGGCTAGGGAAACAAAAGGGAAAAAGTTGATGGAAATGTGGCTTACGAGGTAAAAGTAGGGAAAGTAAATCCGCTGTAGCCAGTTTTATATTCAGTTAAATCACAACCGTTGATCATCCATCATACAGAGATTAAGCAAAATGACGAGTGGTCCAGATTTTATCTTCAAGGAAGATGGAGCTGCAGCGGCAGTAGAGGATCGAAGAAGTTGGAGTGAGGTTAGTGTTCACTGGAGAAGCAGAAGTAAAAGCCTGCCTTTGAGTTTCACTGCAGAACAGAATCACACACCATCGTCATGTTTGTTAGTTAGCGCTTTCACTGTCACATAAAAAGCGAGTTTCCCTCTCTTCTCAAATCGTCGTTGTCTTCCATGGCTATTCGACCTCCTGCTTCTTCCTCACTTTCCTCACCTTCTGGTAAGTATTTCGAACTCTTCTTTCTACGCTATTCAATTTCCGAATTACTATTACTCCTTCAAATAGACAATCCGTTAATTCGTTTCACAGTAAAATGATTGATCCTCGTGCTCATGCATGCATGTTTAACTCTAGTTAGATGAAAATGTTCTCAAGTTATTAGGCTCAATCGAGTTTTTAAGTAGGAGAATGCTTCATTTGCTTTTACAATAATAGAACTGTGGAGTTCGCCGGAGCAAAATAAATCAATTAAATGATCTTACGGTCTTCAGATTGTGAAGAAGTCTACAAGTTTTGGGGCTAAATGCAGATTTTAGGAATTTGATAACGAGAATGAGCGCAAAATTTCGATCGAGACTATACTTTTGTTATGGAGTGATCGAACTTATATGATTTTTGTTAGTTTATACATTTTGAGATTTTCTTTTGTTTTATGTGATTTGAGATACTACTTACTTACCTACATTACACATGCTAGGAATTTGATTGAGAGTGAGTGAGTGCAGAATTTTTACGGAGACGGAATTTTTTGTCTCAAGCGGTAGAACTTCTTGATTGTTAATTTTTTTTGCACATTTTGATATTTTCGTTTCTTCTATGTGTTTTGAGATACTTGCCCACAGTACACCCGTTGACGTCTTTGACTTGAGGATTTATGTTATTTCAACTGCTCTTTCTTCTGGATACTGTTTTCATCTTTGTTCAACACTGTGTCTTGTAGAAGGGATATGTTACACTGCGTCATATGGAATAACAAGCAATTCAATCAAACTTCCTATTGATGGCCGAAGATGGCATGACCTTGCCAGCACAAGGTGCTTATACATTGCATGATTGATGATTATTTACCCTTATTCAGAAAATAGAGTGTCTGTTTGAAAGTGGATTCACCTTTCTCTTGCTTATAGAATTGTAATACTACTACATGTGGAATTATTCAATTTGTCTCTAATTAGAGACAAGGAAATTAGGGAAAGATATTTTAGATTTATTTGCATCCATATTCCATATCAGTATGACACTCAACTACTATGATTGACTTCTTTTCTTTCTTTCTTTTTTTATGATCCATATTGGCTTTGATACCATTGTTGGGTTCTTTCAAGGGGGATACACAAGGAAGATTTGACACCAATGAGTTATAAGCAAACTTATATTAGAGACTATAACACCACTTTCAACTCAAAACCTTAAAACAATAAGTTTATTGGTCTTTTTCCTTATATTTTGCTCAACTTTCTCATTCTATTCAATGTAAGATTCAAATTCACACTTGAAGTTTCTATTCAACCTTATTCATTTCTATTCAACCTTATTCATTTCTATTCATTATTCTTCTTGCAAGATCTAAAATGCTTTGTTTTCTGAAATAGTTTTGGTTATCTTTAGGTACAAAAGTTCATTTTTTGGATTGCCACACCTGCTTTGGCTATCCACAGGGCATGATCAGTGCCTTTCAAAGGTTAATGTTGCTGCAGATTATTCAGATTCTATACCCGATTCTTCTGATCACATGGATGAACAAGGTTATCATCCTCTTGAACAACTGAAAGGTTCCAATGATACAAAGCCAGCAAGACTCTCTCCTCCTGAAATGGCAAAAACAGC
Source organism: Phaseolus vulgaris (assembly GCF_000499845.2). Taxonomy (NCBI): domain Eukaryota; kingdom Viridiplantae; phylum Streptophyta; class Magnoliopsida; order Fabales; family Fabaceae; genus Phaseolus; species Phaseolus vulgaris. Next base: position 54,514,398 of record NC_023752.2, read on the forward strand.
TGTAGAGGTTTGTTCCTAAATGCATTTGTGCATGTGAAAGGAGTTAATTTGCAATATCTAGAGCTGGGGGCTTAGCACACATAATATGATTTTTCTATTTTGCTTAACGTATTTTGGTAGTATCCATATCCTTTTATCATCATGCCCTGTTTGTTGCCATTAGGCTAATAAAAGCGCCTTGCTAGCATTTCCTGCAATGGTACACTGTGAACCACATGAGCAGATTTCATGGGCTGAGTTTGAATATCATATTGATGATTTTGGAGGTTTGTTTTCTTTCTGTTATGTATATATTTTGTTTATGATGTGAGAATCATCTATTACCTTATCGAATTCTAATTTAGTATTAAACATTGAGAATTTTAACTTATTGCTTTTTATTTGTTTTTTTTTTCTGTAGATATATATTTTGAAATCTTTGATGATGCAAACCTTTTGGCAGATCGTGGAGCTAACAATCCTGTGGTAGGAATTTAGTAGTTGTTTACAAAGGGATTTCATTGTTAGTCCTGCAAATAGTTGATCAACTATGCTTAGCTGTTGAGATTTCCCTTTTTCTTTTCTTCTCTAAGGAAGGATTATTTGCCACCTTTTTTCCTTTTACTTCTTTTGTCTCCCCACCTAATGCAAATTATTTTAAGAAAAATATATTTTCTCTTTTTAAATTTGAAGTAGATGAAAGTTGCAGATATGTGTTAGGGAACCATGTCAAACCTGTGTATAGTATTTCTAGTTATAAGGTCCAGGTTTCCAATCTCTTCACCTACTTCTCTCATGTTTCTTTTTTTTTTCTTTTTTTCTTTTGACTGATGTATTTGGGACTCCTTGTTATTTCATGTTTTCCCTCAAAATAAAAAGCCACTTTCATAGATGATATACTTATTTTAAATCATATGAAGTTATTAATTCAGATCATGAGATTATGTAGTCATCCTAAAAGTATTATTTTTTTTAAGTGATTCAACTCTGTTTTTGTGCAACAGCTTGAAGAGCTATATTTGTTGTTTGGACGGTAAAGTGAAGTAGTTTTTGGCATGGTCTTCTTGTGTTCCATCCTTATCTTTAACATAGAAGTTGTTAAATTGATATTCAGGGTCTGTGTTTCTTCAGAATGTTTTCATTGGAATGGACATCCCAATATATGATAATAATAGAAGGACTGCTAGCGAGTATGACATTTTCAATAATGGCAAGGGTGATGAATTATTCACATTTGTTGATCAAGATGATGATGTTGAGGTTTGCATTTTCAGATGTTTAAATTATGGAATTTCGAAAGTTGTTTTAGTTACCAATAGTTTCTTTTTATGCATGTGAGAAATTTAAATCTCAAGTATATTCTTCTGCAAACAGGTCTCAGAAATGGAGGACTTTAACATTTCAGTGAATTGGGGACGTCCGGACGCTACAAACTCTGTTCATCCAATCTATTTCTCAAAGTGTTTAACAAAGGTCCTCCATCCCCTGAAAAAGAACACAACAAGAACTGATAGATAGCTAATATCTCAAGTTTCAACATGAGAATGATTTAACAGATTCATAGGTTCTGGAAGAAATAACATTGATCCTTTATGATTTTTCTTCTAGGCTGTCAACAACGTGGAATATATTAAAAGAATGAACCATCCTTCAAATGGTGTTTCTATTATAGGGTTCCTTAGACCCATTTACGATGAAGAAAGGTCTTATCTAAGATGGACGTATCACACTGAAGATGGTGCTGTATACATCTCTGGCTCGAGAGGTATAGTTAACTTCAAGATTGATATCTATGATATGCAGATTTCATCTTAACTCGTTTAGCATAAAAACATTGAGTTTTTCGAAGAGCACCACCTAATGGATAACTATAGAAATTCCTAAAATTAAATTTTGTAGAGCATAGATTTTTATTGAAAGGGGGATGTAAAGGTGTTGGAAGTTAGAGTTAAGGATACACATTTACACCAATCCAGTTTTAACTTTTATGTCACTTTCATGTTTTTATTTATGTGTAGAGCAATTAGTTTATTAATTTGTTGGCTAACTTATTGTGCATTTTATGTAATACATTCTTGTCATGGCACATTTATGAAGAAGCGTGTTAAAGGGCTGTGAACTTCCTTACAATTTTGTATTGTAGAAGGATCTTGTTTAGTTGACTAAAGGTGTGCTACTTTTTTGAAAACTCAAATTTGGTGTTAGCTGTTTGGGTTCACTACTACTATTGCTTGTTGGTTCTTGTCTTGGAATGTCTATCTAGTATTTCAATATAACAACAAAGCTTGAAGTTTGTCATTGCAGTTCTCTAAGCATATTGCATTTATGTAACCTGCAGAGGCAAAGGCTCTTCTTTATCAGTGACACGAAATCTTAGTTTTTGACAAAATAAACTGTAGATTCATTGGTAATTTGTTTTTTAACTTCGTTCCTTTTCAATCATTGTATGGCGAAGATTCTTACTCAAATAGTATTGATGACCAAGGAAACACTAATTTGACACTATATCGGTTGGAGATCCTGAAAATCAAGCTCCACTCCATGTATGGATATCAGGCATGTGTCTCAAAACCGGTTCTTTCTTTCTTTCTTTCTTTATCTATCTATCTATATAAAAACACCTGCTTGTTATTTAGAAAGAGTGCGTTCATAACTTATGACTTTATTTTTTGAAAAATACACCTAAAGGTGAAGCCTGCTAAAATACCCCTAGAAAGCAAATGGGGGTGCGTTACTAAATACCCAATATTTTTCTGTACTTTGAAGGATCATTAAGTTTGTTGAGATTTATATTCTAAATTACAAATTATGAATGTTCCACATGTCCACAAAAATTGCAGTCTGAAATTAGTGTGCTAGAGTTTCAAGACGCTGAACCTGATATTCTTGCACACTCTTCTTCGGAAATTCTGGAACGCTTCAACAGATTCTGTGATGATGATCTTAAAGCACTTTGCAAGAAGAAAGGTCTTGAAGCTGAGGTAATCCAATTTTTTCCCCACTTTATCCACTATCCAGATCTTTCAAATTAATCAATTTAACTGGATAAAAGGTTATAAAATAATTTGACATTTATTTACATCTCCATTCTTTTCGTTTATGACATCAAATAAATGAAGGAAAGCCTCCCTTATTTTCCATTGGATGATACGAAACAAGGAAATTGTTGATTCTTTACATCTCTCCTTTTCTTGTCTATCTTACTTCCTTCCCTCCATGATGCCAAGAAAATACGCTGTCGTAGGAAAAAACTATTATTTGTTTCATTATCTGATTATTCTTTGATTTTGTGTCTACTGTTAACAGTTGGTTTAAGCCGACTGTTTATTTCACTGATATTATTACTTGACTTCAGGGAGCTTACCTGGTTGGGGTTGACAGCCTTGGCGTGGATGTTAGAGTCTTTTCAGGTGCAGAAGTAAAAACTCATCGCTTTCCATTCAAAATCCAGGTAAGGATTGTGGGTTTCAACAGAATGTACATTATTCCAGATTGATTCTGTCATGGACCCTCGCCTGAACATCCTGGTCAGAACATGTGTATTAGTTATTAAAACAATCTAGTTGCTATCAACCTCTTATGGATAAGATAATCTGAGGGTTGATTGTGTAAGCTTATGATTCTTATGCTATCCAGTGTTTGATACGGGACATTTACATGATAATGTTAAAATAAGTCCAATGGAACCAGGAAAACCATATTTATATGATACCCCATAAAACATTTTATTGGCATTATTTTATACTATATAACTTGAGCAGTATTATTTGATGAATTTGTTTTTATAATATTTTTTGTCTTTCTGAGGCTCCTGAATTATCAATAATATTTGAAATAAACGTACAAGTCTGAGGTTCTAAGTCAACCAGTGTGTCACGCACATATAACATGTTTGCGTGGCACATGGGAAGAAGATTTGAACTGGATTCTCCAGAAATGTATTTTTTGGTAGAATTTGGGAAGTGGGCTTCTTAATTAACAAAGTAAGGTAAACAAACCTTTGGCTGGGGTAAGGTGGTGAACATTTGTGATCAGAGAGTAGGGAACACTGTTAAGTGTTTGTGATTGACCTCGTGTGAAAGAAGCCTTTACGGTCCACAACCCTTCATTTAAGGCGTTTTAATCTAATGGTTAGCAAGAGCCTACAACATAGGCCATTTTACTCAATGGACTTGGCTTGTATAATAAGCATTTGTAACTGATATAAACTTGCTTAAAGAAGAAATCTTCAGCCTGGCATGTTTTTGAATTAATTAATGGATTTTTCTTCTTCAATTTGTAGGCTGCCACAATAAACGCTGCTGCAAAACAGATTTGGCAACTCTTGTTTCCTCGATCTCGACGTAAGAAGAATATGAAGAAGTGGCGGACTACCACCATGATTTGAGCATCCCTCGGAGATTGGTCCTTATTATTTGTCCTTCTCAAACTGTCCCCAGAGTCTGTTCCGGAGCTATTGATGTCTTTATGTATGAATAGTTCTATAATATGTACATTTTTTCTGGGTAAATCCTATACAGCATTTTTTGGGTACATCTTCAAAATTTAGGAAAAGAGGAGGTAAGGGTTGTGTCACTCTTCGAAGGAGTATTAGTGGCTGCAAATATTAAACCCAAGTTTACTTAGGCTGATTTTACCAATGCACAAAAAGGGTGTTTCTTCCTGCACCCTATCAAAATTCTTCCTGCAGCCATGAATTTTTAAAAAGACTGTTTTACCTTTTTTTTAATGACTTCTGGATTATCTTTTTTTGAAGTTTTTTCCGGGATATACTTTTTGAAATTCATGAAATGTATTTTGAAAAATATTTTTCAGAATTTTCAGAAAATATTTTTCCAAACAAAATTTCAGGAATAAACTTTTCAGAATGTATTTTTCAGAATAATGTTTCTGGAGTATATTCTGAAAAGAACTTTTTAGAACGAGGGTGAATTAGATAAGGTATTTGGTCATTTCATCTAAGTGTTGGGGTTTCAGGAAGAATTTTGATGGGGTGCAGGGTGAAACATCCTCCACAAAATTGAGAAGCAATTACTTGTGTGTTAGGATTGCAGCTTGAACCTTGCCAAACGCTATTTTTAAGCAAAAGCTGTTTGGTATTTTTCACTTTTTCTTACCTTAGAAGCTACTTTTAATCTAAAAGTTGCTTGACATAAATGCTCTTCGATTTTAGAAATATCGTTTAGAATACGTAACTGCAAACTTACATTTAAACAATATAATATTAGAAATTCATACCATTTAAACTTATTTTTTAAGCTATTTTTTCTAGATTTAGAAACACGTTTAAAAATGTGCTATTTCAATTGATTGGAGTTCAGTTAAGTGCCTAAAGAAGTTACAACAATCAGGCCATGAACATCTTTGATACATCATAATATCAGCCAACCATTGAAAAAAGACGTTCAGTGACCTTTTTTGCTCTAAACTAAATAATATATGTGGTCTTCTACTCTAGGATAGTGCTCTACATAAATAACATAAATGCTCTTCTTTTGGAATATTATGAATTATTATTATCAATATATATGACGACAGGTATATGACATTTCAATGAGCATCGTATGCTGTTTCTAAAAAACTCTGACACTTGCAAGGAAATCATTTTCTACTTCTGCCAAATGGCAACTCTTATTTTGACCTACCATGGGATTATGACTCCTATGTTGTTAGGTTCATTCATTTATGGTTATTTATTGTAGTTTTCCGGTTTCTCTGTTAAAAAATTAATAATAATTGTCCTTAGAGATGCTTTTAAAACAATTATATATATTTATATATCATATCATAAAAGTTTGATTACGTACCTTGTAAGACAAACTAGTCAAGTTGTATAGTATACCATGACTTAACATGAGTATATTTTTTAAGATTTGTGAGCCTAACGATAATAGGATATGTTAAAAGAGTGTTGAAAATCATAAACATTATCCCTTAAAAGTCAATATTATTATGAGCGTTTATATTTTATAGTGGATTGTAAAACGTGGCTTATATTGTAACAAATAATTGGTTGGTAGGTATATACTGAAACTCATTTGTGTAAGTGTCGCAGTTTTATCAACTCTAATTAAGAAAATAAATAAAAAACGAAAACAAGTATCATGAAAATAAGTTAAATAATGATACAAAAATATGAATATATATATATATATATATATCATTCACATTTTTATTTATGTGACTTTATTTATTTTCAATGAAGTTTAAATAACTTTTATAGTGTCTAAGGTTTATTAAAATTAAAAATATTATATAATATTATTCCATTTTTTCAAATTTTATTCATTTAAAACTCCAATATTAAACCTCTAGCTATAATTTAATAAGTATGAAGATCTTTGTTTACAAATTCAAATAAATTATAAAGTTAATTTCTTATTTTATTATATATATATATATTACTATATAAAACGTACACATATAAATTTTTATTTATTTATATATGTATATAATATTTTTTTATTTATCAAATAAAATATATCTATAATTCATAATTAATTTATAATATATATATATATATATATATATAAATATTTAAAAATATTACGCATTTAAAGATGATACACTAAACATCTCCTCATAATTTGACGCTCTTTTCTGATTTTTACATTCAACTCCCGTCTCAAAAAATTATTACAATATTAAAATATAATAATATTTTATTAATAAAAACAAATGTGAGATAATTATAGTATTAAAATATAATATTTTAATTTTAAATATTATTGTATTGTGTGAAATTTACGTGTTTTAGTATATAATATTTTAATTTAAAATATCTCTCCTAGAATTATTGTTTTTGTTCTATATACGAGATTAAAGATGTTTCTCGTGTGATGGATTGAGGAGTGGTGTGATAAGACTACAGATTCTTGAAATTTTGTCGGACCATCCTCCTTTACTTTCTTGAGCCTCCTGCGCAACAATACTTTGTTGGTTGATTCAGCCTAGCATTGGTTTGAGGATGCTCTATGGACACGAAGATTTGCTTGATCCCCAATTCGAAATACAACTCCTTCATTTGCCTACTGACGAACTGAGTTCCATTGTCTGAGATGATTTGCCTTGGGATGCATGTTCTGACTAGGTTACAAATCAGAAAACCTTACCAAATAATGATTCTCTCTTCCTTTCTTGACTTCTCTCCTTTGTAGTCTTTTTGCTCTCCTTTTCCAGAAAAAAAATTGATCCCCTCCTTTCTCTTTCAGTTTCCCTTTTATAGTTCTTCTCACCCGTGTTTTTTAGGTTTAGTTGTTCATTATTTTTCTTCCACGTTCTTTCTCACGTTGTGTAATTCGTTTTCATCTACTCCACTGCCTAGAGAGTCTCTACCTTTTCAATAATACCTTTTTTTTTTGTTAGGGGCATCTTCTTAACGAATCTTATATTTAAACATGGTCTAACTAGACTGGACAACTCAGCATGGACTGTCAAATCGTCATTCTGAATTGATTAATCCCTCCGTTGACTATCAGATCGATTATCCAACGAAACTTATATCCTCTCCAAATAGCACAATAGTATTAAAATATAATATTTTAATTTAAAATATTATTAAGAAAATAATAATTATCAAATTATATGCAATTATTGTATGTAATATTGTATGTACCCAATTATATGCAATTAATTTAATAATTATAGAATCAAGGCATCACTAACGAGTCCGATAGAAAACCTCGTACAAGGCTTCAGTGCCGAGCAAATTTAACAATTGGCAAAGGCTATTTACTCGCTCAACAATAACGGTAAAAGTGACACATTTGTTAGCTTGATCTTACTACCTTGATTTGGCATCTAGGATGGGTCATGTAGCAAAAGGCAACCTTGAATACACACAAACCTAAAGTACAAGATCATCTAAGACACATTGCAACCTTCAAAGCAAACTAGCTAAAATCTACATCAAACACACTAAGGCTAGGTAGAGATGAGTTTCATCCATCTTCAACATGCCCAAGACCGGCCGAATGGAACCAAGTATCCTATGCATCATTTTCTTTCTAATTCACGATTTTCTTCTACACATAATGCATATCTTGCTAACATCACAGCCACCAAAGAACCTCACACTTATGCTCAAGCTATCCTTGATCCAAATTGGCAAAAAGCAATGGACGAAGAGCTTTCCGCCTTGCAGCTAAATCAAACGTGGACCTTAACACCGTTACCCGCTGGGCAGAAACTCATCGGATGCAAATGGGTCTATAAAATAAAGTACAACTTAGATGATAGCGTCGACAGATATAAGGTGCGCCTTGTCGCAAAGGGGTACACTCAGATTGAAGGTGTCGACTATTCTAAAACTTTTTCACCAACAGCAAAATTAACAACTTTGAGGTGTCTCCTCACCATTGCAGCAGCCAGAAATTGGTTTACTCACCAGCTAGATGTGCAAAATGCCTTCACATTGCATGAAATTATTTACATGGACTTGTCACCCGGCATCATCGACAGGGGAGAACATTGTATGTCGACTCAACAAATTCCTTTATGGTCTCAAACAAGCATCTCGAACATGGTTTTCAACATTTTCTCATGTGATTAAATTTGTAGGATTTCAACCGTCTAAGATAGATTACTCTATTCACAAGACATAATAACTCATCATTTACTGCCCTTTTGATTTATGTGGATGATATTCTTTTGACAGAAAATTATTTGACAGAAATTCAGCGTCAACAATTTCGCAGAAGCAGAATACTGCACGATGGCCAATACTTGTCAACTTAACTTTTATATTACATATAGCAGCAAACTCAGTATTTCATGAACGCACAAAAAACATTGACATAGACGGTCACATTGTGCGAGAAAAATTACAAGTTGGATAATCAGTCCTCGCAGATATCGCTACGACACAAGTTGGAGGTTCATGATCTTCACCTATCAGATTGCAGTATTAAAGAAATAATAATTATCAAATTATATGCAATATTGTACCCAATTATATGCAATTAATTTAATAATTATAGAATCTCATGATTAGTATCCTAACTAATTAGATTGTAATTTAGAGAAAGAAACTCTCTATATATTTCTCCTGAAGTGATCATCTCTTCTTCTTACCATTTTTTATCATTTTCTTATAGATATTATTGTGTTGTTATAAATGATTTTTTATCATTTTCTTATAAATATTATTGTGTTGTTATAAATGAGTGTGAAGTTGATGTGTTATAGTATTTTGGTCTTAAACAAATATTTTCCTTTATGTAATGATTGCATGAGTTGTAAATCAATTTTTTTTTTGTGTTTTTAACTTCATTTTACAATGTGACTTGGAATTGGATATATGGTTTGTTATCGATAGGTCAGGAGGGGATTAGCCCTATATTAAATACACAATTTTAATTATTTACATTTTCTTATATTACAAATATAACTAAACAATACAACAAAAGATTAATAAATGTTTTAAATATCATTCATAATTTTATATTTATATTTACTTTTAAACAATCATTTTATATCAGAATCTGGTTTCTAGCTGATTTATGGTTCATAACCGGAAAATAACACGGCAAAAATTTGATTACTTGTGTAATTTTCTTTGAGAATGCTATTTGGAAGAAAAAAAATGTTAAACGCGTGAAAAATTCAAAAAAAGGCTCTCTTTTTTTTCTGATTTGTTTTTTCGAATAGAAAAAAGATATCAACGCTCTGTCTTCTCTCTCTTCTGGGTTTGTTTGGCAGCAGAAAAAGAAATCTGAGAAACGACAAGGTGCGAGAAATCAGTTATTGCAGTGGCCGTCCAAGGTGGAAATTTTGTCGTATTTAAATGAGACCCCATCATTAAAAATTCAGTCTTCGATAGTCATCTTCTCCTTGTTCTCATTCTCCCATCATTGTCTGTTATCTTCCGTCAACGTTGCTTTCTCTCTCCTCGAGTTTTGAAATAGTGAATGATGAGGCCGGAGAAGGAGAAAGAGAAGGAGAAAGAGAAGGAGAAGGAACAGGATCAGGTGGTGGTTGATGCAGGGATGAAGAGGTACAGGAATGGAGAAATCTGGGAGTTTGAGGATGACATTGGTGTCTCAGATGGTGACAGTGGTGTCTTGTTGGGTTTGGACGGTGGAACTACATCCACTGTCTGCATTTGTATGCCCATGATTCCCTTTTCTCACTCTCAGCTCCATTCCCTTCCCACCCTTGCAAGGGCTGTTGCTGGATGCTCCAATCACAATAGTGTTGGAGGTAATTCATAATCCCCTCTCTTGTACACTTGGTGTGCTTGATGATTTCCCTTTGGAGTTTGTTTCGAAACTTAATTTTTTTTATGGGTTGTTTGTTAGTTTGTTTTGTTGGAATATTTGTTGTGTGTTTGGGCATTTTGATTGATTTGGTTTACATTAACACCCTGTTTAGTTCAGTGTGTGCCTTGTTGGGTTGGGAACTATGGGGAGGATGAGAGGGACCTCTTAGTTTAGATATACATTTGTTTTTGCATACCTTAGTAAGATGCTGGTTAAGTGGTTATTGCTTAAGCAACTTGGTTATCAGAAACATTTTGTACTGGAGAAAGGGGCTGTTTGGTTATGAAGCTAAATGGCGCGTTGATCTAAGGTAGTCACAAGCAAGTTTGGTCTACAACTAAGCTGTTGGAGATTGATCATTTAAGAAAACCTGCAATCTTATGGTACATTCCTTGGTTTGAGTTGTTAAAGTCTATTAAAGATTACATTCTTGTAATCGGATTTTATATTTGGCATTCTAAAGAAGCTTTGGCAACAGTGTTTTTGTCTTTAGATGTGCCTGTTTTTAATCTTCACTTTGTGCTCTCTCCCTTATTTTGCAATGATGAAGTTCTTATTTTAACCATCCCATTCTCATCCCAAAACAAAATAGTGATAACTTATGTTTGCTGGCCAAGTACACATGTAGCATCTCCATTGGCTCGTTTTTGTGTGTTAAGTTTGTGTACCAACAATAGACAAAGTTTCATGTATTGAACAGTTTTAAAGAATTATACCTGTCATAATAAAATGAAGATCCCATTCCAAGGGAAGTCTTACTTTAGCTGTTACCATTAATCACTTCTTCTACAGAAATTGCTGCAAGGGAAACAATAGAGAAGGTTATGGCACATGCTCTTTCAAAGTGTGGTTCAAAACGATCTTCAGTCCGAGCTGTTTGTTTGGCTGTATCTGGTGTTAACCATCCAACAGATCAAGAAAGAATTCTCAATTGGCTCAGGTAGATAAGCTTTATTTAAGCGTATCTTCCATTTTTTGTGTTGATAAAAGGCATATCAAGCTATTTTTACTCTTGATATTAGAAGAAACTAACAAAGTTATTTATTTTATTTATCTGTTAGCTTTTTGTGATTTTATATCTAATGACATAGATGATCTGTATGTTACTTTTTGTAATATATTAAATTGTGAAAGGATGCAACTGACTTTTAAGTTGTTTATCATAATATTATGAAAGAGAATTGTCTTCCTAAATATAGAATAGAGACCATAAATAAAATTAGTTAATCCTATCATGAATAACAATGTTATTATTGAACTCAACCTTTATAATGGAAAGTGATAACATAACATCTGCTATTTTATGTTTACCTATATAACAAGTCTACTGCATTATACCAATTTTATTTAAGATTGAATGATACTGACTTTCTTCATTGTTTTTAATTTGCTATAGCAGTATTTGTAAAATAACTAAAGCCAGGACCACAATACAAGTAGGGGACTTATCTATAAAGAATTGAAATTTATTTAAACTGTAGCTTATTTGTACATTCTGCTGGTTCAGTTCTTTAACTATGATGTGTCATTTAATATCCATTATAGTTTATCTGTCATTTTAAAGACTGAATTATGCTGTGGCCTTTTGTAAACAGGGATATATTCCCAAGCCATGTGAAGTTATATGTTCTGAATGATGCTTTAGCTGCTCTGTCAAGTGGAACAATGGGTAAACTCCATGGCTGTGTACTAATTGCTGGCACAGGGAGCATTACATATGGATTTACTGAAGATGGAAAAGAAGCAAGAGCAGCAGGTGGTGGACCTGTCCTAGGTGACTGGGGCAGGTAATGTAACCACTATTTCTTTGTTCATGAGGATCGCCCACCCCCACCTTCTCTTTAACTTGCCTCGTTTCTTCTGTAACACCCCCTCTATACTTTTTAACCTTGAAAATTAGCTTTTAGTAAAAAGTGTTAATATAGAGACAGATAATTTCATTAACCGGAAAAGGGTTTTAAGTTTGTAAATTGATCCAACCTTAGTTTTCTTAAAAGCTCTTTCTGTATCATATATATTGACATCACCCATGATATGAGTACAGAAGCTATAAAAAGAGCCACGGGAAACGTCTTTCTCTTGGTGTCCATCTTGATTCCATCTATTGCTTGTTTGAAAGTTTGCTTTATTAATTGCAGTGCATATGGAATAGCTGCACAGGCGTTAACTGCAGTGATAAGAGCTTATGATGGTCGTGGTCCAAGTACAATGCTTACAAGTAGTATTTTTCAAAGGCATGGTCTTTCTTCTGCAGAAGAAATAATTGGGTATATATTCTAGTTCTATAATTGTTCATTTATTTGCATTTGTGAAGCAAATAGCTAGTATTTGGAAATTTTTCTGTTAGAAATGCAAGAAGAGAACCATCCATGTGTCTTTATGTAAGGGCTAAAGCTTTTGGGATTATTGGTTCATGAAATGTAATATAGCCTCTATTGACAAGTAGTATACAGTTTAATCCTTGCTGCCCTCGTAGTTATTGTAATAAAGAAGAGAATTTTAGTACCGGGTAAGGATGAGGGTAAGTGCGTCTGCATTATCCATGTTCCAAGTGCAAAGGGCTCTTGCATGCAGTGTTGACAAAATCAGGATTCTAACTAGGATAGGGAAGGGGGTAGATGATTAAAAATAACTGGATTATAATACAGATTATAATTTACTCTGATCATGCCAATTTACAATCATCATTAAGCCTGGAGAGCCGTCCAAAAACACGTAACAATATCTTTTTTATTTTGACAACGTTGCATGTGGGAGGGGGCTTTTGGAATTGTTGAGTCATGACTGTTGCACTTTAAACCAATTTCGGTGCACTGTATAGAGAAAAAGGGGACAGGGTTGTCATGGGTTAGTCATTTAGTCCCTTGCCTATCCACACTACAAAAGGAAACTAAGTTGACTTGTATATTTTTCAAAAATGAGAATTTTTAAGTTGGAAGTAATTTTGTCAAGGCAATCATATCATCATGTTATGTTCAGATGGACCTATGCAGATCCCGCCTGGGCCCGCATTGCAGCACTTGTTCCAAATGTAGTGATCTGTGCAGAGGCTGGGGATGAGGTTGCACATAAAATCTTACTAGAAGCTGTCCAAGAGCTAGTTTCAAGTGTCAAAGCAGTTGTAAACAGACTTGGATTGTGTGGTCAAGGTTAGGGTTATTTAAATTAATGTCATTTTTAGTGCATAACATTTATAGTCAGTTTGGATGAGCTTCTCCATAATCTCCTTTAAAGAGGAAAAAATGAGCTTATGCATAAGCTAACTTGTAAAAGTTCTCTCGTAATTTCTCTAAAACAAAAATTAACTTGTGCATAAGCTAATTTTAGCTTTTGGAGAAATTCATCCAAACAAATCATAATACTCGTCATGAATAGATAGATATCCATTAAAAAAATACAAGTGAGTTCTGTTGTGTAGTGTAGAATTTCATATTAAAGTAGTATGCTGGAAATATTAGTAAAACCTTAACGCAATACACTTTTATGTAATGTTTAGAAAGGCCAGGATTGTCTGTGCCTTGTAGAATTTGCATTTTCTAACTTTATGCTTGATGTCTGGGATGCATGTTAGTATCTATAGACTTACCGAATTTGTCAAACTCTAGATATGGACATTTTCTCTAGCATTTTGTGTTCATGTCTTCTTGACAATAAAACATCATACATAATCCCTGGATGTTGCAATTTCAAGTGGATCTCAGTGTGGTTCCAAGTCTCACTGATTTGTCACTTGCACATCTAAGGCTAACTTGTATTGAAATTGAAACTATGATTAAAATCTGAACTAATTGAGTTGGCCTCCAGAACATTCTTGCAAAATATAACAGTGTTCTTTGGCATGAATCTTTGGATCATTAACATGAATTCTTGATCTTTTCTCCTTCTCTAATGAATATTGTGCAATAATGACTTGTAGTCTGTAATTTTGGCAGATGGACAGAGTAGCTTTCCCCTCGTGATGGTTGGTGGTGTTCTGGAAGCACATAGGGGCAGTTGGGATATAGGAAAAGAAGTAATAAAGTGTATTACCAAATGCTTTCCTGGGGTAATTCCCATTAGACCTAAGGTCAGTGTATTTTGGAGATAGTCTTTTATATTTCTTCTACAGCCATTCCTTGGATGTTGGAAATCATTTTTGAAAACAATTGCATAGAAGATCAAATCTCATTTCTTTAGTACTTAGAAGATGTTACAAAAGAGAAGGTTAACAAGTACTATTTAACAATACTTTCTGTTGAACATCCATTAAATAACACTTTTTAAGTAGGAATCAAAATTATGTCCCCAGATATCAAGAATCAATATTCAAATGTTTTTAACATCTTTGTTTTATTGCACAACAGGTGGAGCCTGCTGTTGGTGCGGCATGGTTAGCATGGAATTTTTTCATGAAAGAAAAAGAAAAGCAACAACTTCCAATTCTTGAAGATTAAAAGTGTGAATACCAATGTTATGTCATGTGGTTTATGTGTCATCCAATATCTCTGCTATTATTACTGTTTTGGTTCATATCACATTGGCTTAGTTCCTTGAGTCCTGATTACCTTAGTTAAGGTAATAACTATGATTGTGTGTATAACTTTTAGTGGCATAAACATGATAGAGAATTGTCTGTGTTGTCCTGTAGAGAATGAACACTAGCATTTGGCACAGCCAATGAAACGTGGGTTTATCTCAATGTTATCTTTACATGCCTGCTGTTTATAAGGACGCAAGACTGGGATGGTTTAACAATTTCAAGATTTATTAACTATGTAAAATAGATCAAAATTGCTAAAGATTGTTTAAAACCAAGTTAAACTCAAATTTAGTTTAGTTAAATATTCTTGGGACTAGTTTCTATCTTATTTGTATGCATTACTTATTTTTATTAAAATGGACTTGTACTGAACTGGTTATTAAAAGGTGGTTCTCGGAATGATTTTACTGATATCAATTTTTTTGTTGATCCTTGAGTAATACAGTGGAGTATGAAAAATAAGATATTGTAATTAAAAAGCAAACTCGTGAACAACCTTACAAAAACCTATTGTTTAAAGCTGTATTTTTTATATAAAAAAAGATAGCTCGAGATATTTAGCTTAAGAAATTTCTTAGCTTATGTTTTTCGGTATCCATATTTAAGATTTAATATTATGATTAAAATAATCATGTCAGGTTTTCGATAATTTTAATTTAACTTTTTTGTCAGGGATGCTATTAGAAACGCTAAACAGTGTGATTAAATCGGGAAATGTTTAAACAATAAATTAATCTACACTAAACTTTTCTTTTATCAGTCTAAGCGAAATGAAGCCCGTCAAATCAGAGCTAATTAGGTTAAACCATCATTTTCACCAAACAAAAACTTCAACATTTTCAGAATTCACTTTCCTCTTACCAAAATTTTTTCTCCATGCTCCTTCCTAATTTTCAGAAAACAAAACAAACTTCTAAATGTCTATAATTCCTCCATCCTAAAATTCTAAATTATAGTTATTCCTGTCACCGTTTTTTGTTTAATTTTTATAAACATTATTACTTCCTAGCCTCACTTGGATCAATGGAGCCTAGCAGCTGTTTTATGCCAAAAATAAAAACCAGAAAAGGCAGGATCTAATACACATGATTCTCAAACTATTTATCAAACCCCAGAAGTAACCGGGGTGAAGGGACAAAAAACAAATTGCTTTTAGGTCAAATTACATACTATATGAGGAGTTTCTCATAATAACTAAGTATAAAATAGAACATAACTCCACGATTATCCAAAGCACTTTACCTGCCACTAACTACTTTAAGCAACATAAATCCACATAAATCACCACTTCATACAGCTGCCTCTTGAAAACTGTTCATGCATGCATATACGTGGGTACACATTTTCAGGATCATTATGAGATTCGGTGTCCATAGGGGTGGAACCCGCGGAATACAGCCTCCCTTTTCTCCTTTTTTATAGATGTTTTAAAAAAATAACAGGGCTAAGCCTGAGCCAAAAGTCCCAGAAAAGAAAATTCCTATGGTCGTTGAACTTTTGATTCTATGACCTTCCCCAATTCTTACTGATTAATACAAGGACTAGCCAAGAAGCTGCCTTTAAGTTTTAGAGAAAGTGACAGAAGCAAACTCTACAAGAACTAAACCACCAAGAAATAAGGGTAGCGCAATTTATTTATATTTTATAAGGTTAAAAAGGTCTTCTATTGTTCTGATTACTACCACGAGAATCACCAAAGCCACTAGATTGGCCTGAGCCAAGTTCTCCAAAACCACCCGAACGATCTGAACCACCAAATCCCCCAAAATCATCTGAACGACTAAACCTAGACCCACTAGATGATCGACCAGATCTACTTCCTGATTGACCAGAGCCAAAGCCACCAGATGAGCCAAACCTACCAGAGTTTGATCCACTATATCTACTCATTTCACCAGATGAACTACCAGAAAAGCCCCCTCCTGATTGACTGGAACCAGAGCCACCAAAACGATTATAACTCTGTCCACCAAACCTTTCACCAGAATCTCCAAAGCTAGGGCGGCCAAATCCACTATTGTAGCCACCAGAACGGCCAGATCCAGGACCACGGCCAAAACCTGTATCACCATATCGACGATCCCTTATACCTCCAGAAGAGCCGAATCGCCCACCGCCCATGCCAATCGCGTCCATAGATGCACTATCAACAGCAATCCTTGGTAGCTGATAAATAGGAATACAGGAACAGAAAGCAATCAATAAATAATATAAATAAAAAATACCAACCTTTAGTGTAATTAGCATATTAGGGAGAGCACTGGAAAAAGAAAACGGTAATAATAACTAAAGGATTGTAGGTCACTAGCCGCTTAGATATATTGATTGGAGTACTAGAGAAAATTCAGATTGAGTAACTCAAATTTTATCAGTTTACAGGGCAACCTGATGCCCAAACTAATCATAAACAGGTTCAGATCCCATTATGCATAGGCAGGATGGGATTTAGGCAGTAGGAATATATGCTATCTTAATAGTGTTGCCTCAATTTCAATGACCAGAAGATTAGTAATTAACAGGAAGGAACAACTTCCAGTCCAAAAGACAGCAAAGGAAATCACCTCTGTAAATTTACAGCCCACATCACGCTCAATAAGCCTCACAGCCCTTGATTGATCTTCTGTATACACAAGAATAGCAGTTCCTTTCTTACCAGCACGACCTGTTCGTCCAGATCTATGAACAAATATCTCTGAAGAATTGGGAAGTTCATAATGTATTACCTATAAGAGGAAAGCAAGTTAAAATTCATATCTAAAAAAAGAATAACACGATAACAATATCTAAAAAATGAATAACACGATAACAATATCTAAAAAATGAATAACACGATAACAATATCTAAAAAATGAATAACACGATATCAATATTGTCCATACTATATCAGTATTTACATATGCACATGACATTAAACATTAAAGAACTGTACATTGACAAAGACTAAAACACAGAACAATAAAAAATCAAACAGAAAATCTATGCGAGGTCCAAAATCTACAGAACCATGAACAGCACAGGCTGATGACAGAACAGAATACACCTAGAGTGTTGCATGAAATATATCAAATATATTGACAGGAAAAAGCAATAACTAATAGGCAAGGAGAAATATATCAGCTACAAAATTATAGCTTGTTTACAAATTCGATCAACTATAAGAAAATTTCCATTAGAAAAAAGAAACCAGTAAACAGAACTCACAAGATCAACATTAGGTATATCAAGCCCACGTGAGGCAACATCAGTTGCCACCAAAACACTAAAATGGCCATTTCTGAAGCCAGCAAGAGTCTTTTCCCTCTGAGCTTGTGATATGTCTCCATGCAAAGCCTCGCATTGAACACTTTTTCCCATGGTAAATGATAATCGGTCTGCATCACGTTTTGTTTGAGTGAAAACAATACACTTTCCTCCTTTTGCATGTTCCTAACAAAGGATATATCATTAGGAAAAAGAGAGAAAAACAAATCCACAAACAAGTTTCCTCAACTGGTTTTTCTAATTAAAATATATAAAAGGTATTGCCCCAGGCTAGTGGGGTCTAAGGACAGTAGGTGTACACAGCATTACCACCACAAGCAAGGGGCTGTTTCTAGGATTTGCACCTGTTACCTCCGGGTCACAACGAACCAACCTTACCCTTGCACCGAGCCTCACCCTCTAGTTAAATAGCTATATATATTCAACGCACCAGGTTTGGAGTGAAAGGTTCCTCAACCTCTACAAGCTTTATTTAATTTTATATCATATCACTAGTTGATGTGAGACTAATCACCACCCGAGGTTGCCGTTGAGGCAGCCCCCTCCTAACGCAATGCAACTAAGGCAGGCAAGGGTTGAATACTATTAAGGCAGTTTTCAAACAGACTAACAATCACTAATCAGAACTAGCAATGAAGTCATCGATAAGTGATGGTTTTGGAAGTCATACTGTTATTAGCTGTGCAAGAATTCCCGCTTTAACATACGAGTCAGATGCAATGGAGTACAGTGAAATTCCATCTGCTAACTTCTGATCAGAATCTCCAACCTACAGCACCGATAAGTTTCCAGTCAAAATGATAACATGTAATCCCACACATGCACACAACACATCCAATATATAGACATTAAAATATGATAAACTTATCATTCAAAGAAATTCATGCGCCCTACAACTTAATCTACTACATTTATTTTGTACATTATAGTCTGCAAGAGGAAGTACATTCAAGTCAAACTAAATGATATCTCATAATTGCAACAGGTTACAGGCATTCTCCTAGTGCCTAAAATGGAACTTCATGCTTACTAGATCAATGGTCAGGGGATCATTCAGGTAATTGCGTGAAATCTGTTTTATCCAAGATGGCATTGTTGCAGAGAACATAAGAGTCTGACGTTTGAGGGGCAATCTTTCCAAGATCTTCTCCACTTCCTCCTGAAAGCCAACTTGAAGCATCTGATCAGCTTCATCAAGAACAACAAATTGAACTTCCTTCAGATTTAGAGCACCTCTGTTGAGAAGGTCAATAATCCGACCAGGTGTTCCCACAGCAATATCAACCCCGTAATCGAGCTGCCTCATTTGCTTAGAGATTGGCGTACCCCCATAAACACAAATTGTATCCAAGTTAGGTGCCGACTCATAGAACTCCTTCTCAACCTGCTTAGCAAGCTCTCTCGTTGGAGCCAGAACTAAAGCCAAAGGATCCCTACCCCGCCTGCCACATCAATCACACACAAAAACTGTAAAGTTAGAGACACAAATAACATTTCTATGATTCTATCCACACCAACATCAATTACAAAATCCAACTCTAGCAGAGAAACAAGTGCAAAATTTAGGTAATAACGAAACATAAGTATCACGATAACATAAAAAAGCAAATAGAACCAACCCATGCTTAGCATTAAACTGAATGATCTTATCCATGATGGGTATCCCAAAAGCAAGAGTCTTCCCAGTTCCAGTCCTAGCTCGACCAATCATATCACGACCTTGCATAGCAGGTTCCAGCACAGCCCTCTACAATTCAAAAAGCCAAATAATTTATTAAAAAAAGTTAACAAAAACATCTAAACTGCACATCGCTAATCATTATAAACCACAAATCATGCTTTGCATCAAAGAATAAACAAACCCTCAGAAGCAAAGCAAACCTGAATGGGGAAGAGCTTGGTGATGCCTTTCTTGGCCAAAGCTGAGACAATATCCTGAGAGATTCCGAGCTTCGCGATTTCGAGGCCTTCGTCGGCGTTCCCTTTAGAGCCTTCTTCGTAAGGGAAATCGTCAACAGCATATTCCGCACGATGATATAAAGAAGAACGGAAATTCAACGGACCGGGTTTGGAGTGGAAGGTTCTGGAAATGAAGGGGGCGGAGAGTGGCCGGAAGTCGTTGCTGGCGGAGATTATGACGGCGGGGAAAGCGCGCCTTGAGAGGGTGGAACAAGTTCTTCTGAGGATTGCGGTTAGCATGGTGTAGTGTTGGTGGTGACAAAAATGGCAAATGGAGAACGAAAACCCTAATTCAGGGTTTAGGGTTTTATGACAATAGAAAATTGAAAATGGAGAAGAAGATATTTCAGTTCAGTCCAGTACAGAGGACCCGATCTTCTGTGTCACTCTTCTTACTGCTCCCGTGCGCCCTATAACTCTGTTAATTTTTTTACTTTCATGGAATTTTTTATTTTATTCCAAACCATAGGTTATGAAAATTAATAAACTTTCTTTCTGAAATTAAGAAACCCTAGTCCTTGAATTTAATGTAATAATAAAATATAATATATTGAATACATGTTTTTTAATTAGTTAAAACTTATCAAAAATTTATTTTTTAAGTCTTATTTTTATTTAACAAACCATTTTATTTTGTGTTTTTAATGAGTTTTGACTAATACTAATAGAATGTGTGTTTAAAGAAGTGTTAGAAAATTGCATGCTTAATTTTACTGTGAGTCTCACCTTTTGTTTAATAAATTTTAATCATAATTTTGTAATTTTTAACGTGTATATTTTTTTCATTGCACCATTTACGGTATTATATACCTTTTCTCTCTTAGTAGACTTGATTTTTTCAATGTATTACAAAATGTGATATGAATCTTTGTACAAACATTGGGATATAATTAAGAACAATAATGCAACATACTTCAACTAATGTATAATAGATAGAGAAAAAAAAGCAATAACACATGTTTTAAGTGAAAAATAAGGTGTAATTAACAAAATTGAAAACGAAGGGGTGAATATGGGAAATAAATTAAAACATGGTGGAATTAACAATAAATTTCATGTAAACGACTAAATTAATAGATGGAGTGCATTTCGCGATAAAAAAATAATTGATTATTTCTATTTTATTTCAATTTTGATTTATCTCAAATTTTTAATTACCATGTATATTTGTTTTACTACAACAATATATAATAATAATAAATATAAATATAAGTAATAGGATTCTCTAATTTGATAGATCAATTGACCAACACAACCTGTCAAACACTTATATTCCCTCTTTACTATCTCAACCTCACTTTTCTGTCTTTCTCACTTTTTGTCCAAAAAATTCCCTTTCTCAAATCTCTTCCTTTCCTTTTTATAATCTTGTATTGGCAACCTCTTATCGTCTTACCCACACGTCTTCTTATCCCTTGTCTGCCTCGTTCTTCTTTATTCCACGATTTCGATCCCATTCTTTTTTAAGTGTCCCATTTTCGTCGGAGGAGGGGTATACCGTTCTGTTCGGACACATCAGCATGACATGTCAGACTACTACTCCTCTTCGACTGACTATTTTCCCTAACTTACAGGTCAGTCAACTGACTAATTAGTTTGACCTCCCGGACGGCATACAGCCCCCTAGCCTCAAGCCGAGCCGAGCTAGGCTAAAAGGCTTATGCATGGTTGACAAGTTAACCTGTATCAAAACGAGTTGCATGCTCCCCAAGTCATCAAGCAATAAATGCTTTGGCACACGAGTCTCACGAGGGTTGGTTCATTTGAAAAATCGTTTCCGCTTCCCAAAAGGGGTAGAACCCTTTCAACAAGACGTTTCTTTCGCATAGGGTCGCTCGATTATGTTGTAAGAGCTACACACGTGTCGATCGTTTGATGACTCCTGATTTGATGTTTCAACTTCCATTCCAAGTTTTATCACACTTCTTTATTTCCCTTTCATTCACATTTTTGTTGCCTCACTTGCATCACTCTAAGTTTCAACTGTCGTTTCACTCCATCCTCCGCCGTGAATCCCCTTTTAGCCACCATTTCCTAGGTACATTCTCATCATTGTCGCCTTTATATATCCCTATTTAGTGGTGGTTATGTTGTTTTTTGTGTGCCCAGTTTCACTGCATAGATTAGTTTCATTGCATAGATTTATTTCCTATGTAGCCTATTTTAGCTTGCTTGTTCTTCATTCAAATATGGATTATGTTGTTGCTTATCCCTTGGCAAAGAAAGATTTGCTTAAAGAAATCTCTATTTATACTTCCCACGAGAAGATTAGGAATTTTCGTGAGTCATGTTGAGTAAGAGTGACGAGAACTTGGTTAGGGTCGACGCCTGCGAGCCCGATGAGCCAGTTTGTAAGGATGAGTCCTGTGACTCTTCTGGTCTGTATGCTTTTTTTATGATACCGTGTTTATAAAACTGCATCTTTACTTGCCTTTTATTTGTTTTCGAGAAAGAGATTCTAATCGAGCTAAACATCTCTTAGGTCCAACTGCACCTGAACAATTGGTTTTTTATCCTAGCCTTTGTGATTCTTTGCTCCCAGTTCGGAATATCTTCGACTTTAAACATCTTATATTTTTTCGAATTCAAAAGCTCCAACAAACAATTGTGGTCTTCCCTCAATAGTTCTAGAGGAAGAAGTTTGTTTTCCCTTTTTCAATCTTCATACAATAATTTTAAAGGATGCTTTGTAAAAGTTTGACCTTCACATAAGAGTCCAACTATCTTGGACGGGTTTCCCTTGTATTGGTCCCGCAAGCCCCGTTTTCAAAGTGTTCGCCAACTTAACAAACTCGATCTAATAGAGTGAGGTGTTTGTGAGTTTTTGGAAAAGTTAGTTTCAACATCTCAATTTGAAAAGTTAGTTTCAACACCTCCACCATCTTTAAGCGGGAATGTCAAACTCAATTGCTAAAATCTTACATCGATATATTGTCAACCTTGCATGAAATTTTATTACATTTCTTGTGTGTCGTTTTTTTATTTTAAAATATTAAGGATCAAATAAAAATATAAAAACATAAAAAAAGAGATAATTGTTTTTATATATTATATATTGTTATAGACAGTGGTCTATTTTAATTTATTTTAAAAACAATTTTTCTAAAAACTAATAATACATATATTTATTGGATTTTAATTTATATTAATGAATTAATTTTAATTTATAAATAATATTACTTAGCATCTAAATTACGATACAGGTATATATCTCAGTAAATAGTTTTTATATTTTTTAAATATATTTGTTATTTAAAAAGATTTATCATTTGATAAGTTTGCTCATCCATCCAAATTAGACTAAGCTTATATAAAACTTTATAATATTTTTTAATCCAACGTATTTCATTGTAAACTTTTTATATCCATTCATTTTAACGTCTTTAATTCTATTATTAAAAAAATTTGCTAATCTAAATTATTTTAGCACCGCGTATTTTCTATTTAGCCTTCAACAATTCTCGATGGTTCTAAATAATCTATATAACGTCAAATTAGTGAAATAACTAACTTATAAGATTTTACTAAATACTGTATTTCCATAAATAATTAATATTTTAATTGGAAGTAGTTAAACTAGTTTATTAAATTAAAAAATTACATTGTAACGTGAGTAATAAAAAGATATATAACCTAGTATGGTTTTTTTAAGTTAATTTTGAAAGGATGTTTCTTCATGCACCTCTACACTTTTCTTCCTGCACCCATACATTCTTAAAAATATCAAAATTACCCTTTACAGTTTTAAGTGTTTCTGAAATAATGATTCCGTAAGTAAAGAATATTTCTGAAATAGAAAATCCAAAAAATAAAAAATCATTTTGGAACATCTTTTCTTGAACACATTTTTTATTTATTTCGGATTTATATATCCACAATTCATAAAACATGTTCTGGAAAAAACGTTTTGGAAATATCTCGGAAAGAAAAATTTGGTAGTCATTTTTTAAAGGGGGCAAAACAGTCTTTTTAAGAAAGTGAGGGGGTGCAGGAAGAAATTTGTAGAGGTGTAGGAAGAAGTTGCCATTTTGAAATCATGTCCTTTATATAAATATAAACAGTGTAACAATTCATACAAATGTTAAAACATTAAGTGTTTCAAGGCCTTTTTTCTTCCTGCACCTTGAAAATTTCATATTGCACCCAACAAGTGTTTTTAAGAGTTTTTCAAACTTTGCTGCATCACCACAAAAGGTTTATCCTTTCCATAAATAGCATTATGGAAGCAATTTAATACTCTTACAAAAGACAGCCACTAACACTTATGGATTGATCTTTTCGAAACAATTTAAAGTGCATTTTAAATTTTCATTTCTGAAATTATTTCAATAAAAAAATTGAATTTTCCATAATTCCTATTATTATATTAGTGATAAACACTCAATTTGAGCTAATGTTATGAATTTATTGCTCATCAGACAATTATTAAAGCAAAAATTATTGCAAAATATATTAATTATTTTGTGAAAAAAATTAGGTGGGTGAAGCCAGAATGATAAAGAAAACTAAATAAATTAAGTCACACTGAAATTAACTATCAAATTCTTAATTAATAGGAGTTTTATGTCAACTATTAATTATTAAAGTATAACTGTTTTAATGATAAATTCTCCATGCAAAAATAATCTTATTATGAATCATAATCCTAATTGAATACATGTTCACAGTAGCTTGCATTTATATCGTTTTGAATATGGTGAGTCTTTGATTTGGTCATTCACAGTCAAAACCAACAATAGTAGAGTTTTGTGGTTACACTTTTAAATTTTCAAAAAGCACTTATGGAAACAACACGTTTTATTTTAACAAAATTATCAGAAATAATAATTATAATAAGTCATTCTATTAATATCAATATGAAATGAATTTTAATATGTCATCTTTTTATTTTTATTGTGATTAATATTATTATTATTGGAAATATAAGGAAGTTTACGTTTGTGTATCCATATTCTATTTTTTACTTAATTTTTATATGATGATAGAAATATAATATATATATATATATATAAAATAATTTTGGATAAGTCGAAATTAAAAAACAAAAAATAAAGTGTAGAGAGGAATCGAAGAAAAATGTTATTTTATTTTATAGGTAAAATTTTGTATAGAAATATGTGAGACTATGCTTTTTTTTATCTTAAAATAAGAAATTAAGGGAAGAGTGAAAGAGTTATATAAAAATGATACATTAATATTAATTTAAAAAAATTAAAAAAAAAATATTTTTTAAGTATGAAATGATAAAATACTTCATTTTATTAATAAAATAAAATATATTAAATAAGGGTAGAATAAAAAAACGGAAATCATGATATAATTATATTCTTTAGATTTTTTTTATAATGGTATTAGATTACTTTTGAGATGATTTTCCGTAGAAGCATTAAAATAATTTTAAAATGGTCTTCGCGAAAAAATATAAAATTTGTGTGGGTCAGAGAGAAGTGTGAAAAACGTTTAAATTTCATGATTTCACATTTGTTGGGTGGGGAAAAAAATTCTCTCTTCAATCACATGATGATGCCATCGTGACATATATCTTATTAGCACTATCAGTATGCTATTAAAAAATCACACGTTTTCTTAAATTGCATTTTGATGAAAATATTTATACAGCAATGACACAAGATTCTTTTTGGAGAAAAATAAATTTCTTTATTATTATAAGGACAAAATATTTTCAACATATATATAATAAAAACATAATGACTTTTCATTTTTTTTTATCACAAACCTCTCTTTCCAGCTAAATTTATTTGTGGAACTAATTTTACTAGTGAGAGAGAGAAAATAATTTTAATTAATTATGATTTGTTTTAAAATATATTTTTTTCTCTAAAATATACTTATTTTGTTTCTTTTTAGTTCTATGTAGGAATGATTTGGAGTTTGATAAAAACAAATATTTTTAATGGAAGTTATATTTAATATTGTTAGTGTTAGATGTGGAATATATTATTGGTCAAGTGTAGAATTAATCAAAAGATGATGTTCTACTTGTAAGTAATGATTATAATAACATTATTGTGATAATTAGCAAGATACTCTTTGTATGAATGGTAATGTTTTCTCTTAGGATAAATTTGGAGTGATATTTCAAAATACCAATAATAAAATAAATTAAATATATAAAAGTATTATGTGATGAGAATCGATAAAGTTTACAACATCAAATTGATGATCAATAATACTTAATAAGACATGTAACAATTTACTTTGTTTGTTATATGTAATATTCCAGAAAATACATTTTAACCATTACGATATAAATTTTACTAATTTCTATAAAAACTTGGAGTTTTATAAAATATTTCTATTACAAGATTATGACTTATAGAAATACAAATATTAACAATATAAGATTCGAAACTACATCTCAAAACCCTCCGTATCCTTTGACACCTGAATGATTATTTGTTCGTGTACGTAGTACAATCATTGTAGTTTAAAACATAATAAGAAAAGTAAGGATAAACAAATGAAAATAAATTTCATAACATATTTAATTCATGCAGAAAGAACCAATCAAACTAATCATTTATTAACATTTTTTAAATGTTGTTATATAAAATTTTAATACCATTTTCATCATTCATATAAACCACACATGGATCTATTTTCAATCACAATCATTGGAGTTCATTTCAATCTCACTGACTACACATGAATTCATCGTCTTCCGGAAGACTCATTAAGTATGCCCTTATCATAGACTAACATCTGATCCAAAGATTACTAGTGAATCCAAGAGAAAAGATCATGTTGTGGCAAAATGATAAATAATTCTAGTGGGATTCATCGTCTACGGATTGATAATGAGGTTACTGAGGGTCCTAAACTCATTGAGGATCATATTTTGGACTTTTATAAAAATATTTATGTTGAGTCTATTTCTAATGTTTAGGATGCAAGTAATATGGAAGATTTTATTGGTTCTTATATTCCTGAGCTAGTTACCTTTAAGGAGAATATGATGTTGATTAAATGTCATGATTTTTTGGAAATCAAAACTGTTGTTTTTAATCTTAATGGTAATAGTGTTCTTGGTCCTGATGGTTTTGGTGGTGTTTTCTATCATTCTTGTTGGGACATTATTGGGACAGATGTTTGCAATGTTGTTTAACAACTTTTTAAACAAAACTGGGTTCTCCCTGAAATGAACAGTAATGTGATATCTCTTATTCCTAAGATTCAGGGTGTTGACTCCATTAAAGATTATAGGCCAATCTAGATGTTGGAACCTGGCAGCACAAAACTCATAGTGGTTCCTTTTATCACTTGCCATGTTGTCCAAGCGGTTGATCACCAATTTTTTAAACTATGACATAGGAATCCCACGATCTATGGGTGGCTCATAGCCCACAAGTGCATTCATAGCATATTCATCTGCATTTCCAGCACTTGGTCCAGTTCCATAGGTTGCATCTGCAACTTGCTCAGTTGAATTTCCAGTGCCTTGATAATCTTGTTCATGTTCAAATTGATTCCCAACATTTGGTGTAGATTGGTGTCCATCATTTGTTCCAATTTGATCTTCTTGAGAAGGACCCACCCCTTCTTCCTCTTTGCTAACCCATTTATCACCAATTTTAATGAATCGCATCTTGTTAAATGACCCATTATTAATTTCATGAGATGGTTTTACCACCTCTAACAATTCTTCATCAATATCAACTTCAAAATATTGAAGAAATTTATATATAGAACAACATAAATGAAATGATAACCACTTTACCTCATAGATTTTTGCATACGCTCCTTGAAGACATAGATCCAATTGACTTTGATGTTCTTCATTATGCAGTAGATTAGGACAAGGTCTTCTTCAGCAAGAAAAACATGATTACTTCCCCTAGAAGTTAGCATCTATGTGACAATGAAAACAATGATAATCTCATTCAATTTTAAAGCACCTGCAGAAAATCCCTTCACTCTTAAGGGAGGATTTTTTAGATAACTCACATAGAATTGGATGTTGTTGAAGTCCTCCACCACACCTATGTTCCCTTTGTTGATCTTTATCCTTGGATATTTTAGTCCAGTAAAGGCAATCCACACAACATGAGTGATCTCCATATCTACCCTTTTGACACGTGAATACATGTTCTCACCATCAATAAGTAGATTTGTGTAGAATACCTTCACAAGATCTGGATGAGTAATTCTAGACATCTTAAGAAACCTTTTTAGCTTCTGATCTTTCGAGGCCTTCCTCACCTCCTTGAGATTCTTCTCCTTTAGCCAGTTGAAGGATATCAACTTTGGGTTATTGATGACTTTTCTACTTTACTCATGCAAAAAAAATTCAATTTTCTCATTGTCACCCAAAAACAAATTTTCTACATGTCAAGCCCTTTTGACAACACGTGATTTCTTTCTCTTTGGCGAGGGGGATGAAGAGGTCATGATGCAAAATTGAATGTATGAAGATGTAGTCGAAACTAGTTTCAAGTGAAGGTGTAAAAATAAAGGTTGTTTATATGAAATATTAAGTTGAAATCACACACATATATAAGCATAAAAAGTTGGCCAAGATAATTTGGCTTTTAGTGAGTTGTTTTTCCAAAGAAATAGAATCTTCAGCAGTGGGAAAGAGGCAGTGTGTCAGTCCAACAAAAAAAGTTTTGACTGAATTTTTATCATGCTTGACCATTTATAAGAAAACGTGAATTTCAAATAAAGCAATAAAATATATCCCCTTATGATCAGATTCTGAGGTACATTTATTACATATTTGACCAACAATCGGTTTTGAAAAGCAGAAACCATGTGTAAGCAGTCATGGAAGCTGTATTCAAAGGTGCCAAAGGAAAAACAACAGGTTGTTCAAACTTTCAACCGATTGTTTTACTGTGACGGTAAAGAGAATATTTTCCATAACCAAATATTCACCTTTTAAAGTAAAAAAAACAAAACGCAGTATGTAATTTGTTCATACCTTTGCAAGGAGAATCTCAATAGATTCAACCAAAAGAATACTTTGAGATGTTCATATGGTCACAAGGGACACTTAAATAAGTTGGGAAATGAAAACACACATACTCTCTTTATTCTTGAAGTTTCTCTTTTGAGCAACCACTATGCATGTGCCAAGGATGTCTCTTGACTTTCAAAGGACTCTACAAGGCATATACAATTGAAAAGTGCAGACTTAACCAATTTCTTGGATGTTTTTCCTTTGAGTCTTCACTCTTTAATCTCAAGATGATACTTGGTTGCCAAGGATACCTACAAGAAAAGTTCAAGAAGCAAGATTTTTTCCCCTTATGAATGTGGGTCCATAGACATTAATTGCGACATTAAAAGTCTTAGAAATCTTAGGAACCCATTTCAAAAGACCTTTAGGAACAAAAAACCTTATAACTCTACAAAATTTAATAGTAGGACCCTTTTTCATGCAGTAAAAACACATTTGAACTGGTTGTTTCGATAAAACAACAAGTTGTTTCGATAAAACAACAGGTTGCTTTTCAAAGAAACTTGAGAAAGGTTTTGAAAAAGGTTTGTTCTTGCTGTTTGGATTAAATCCCAGTCCAGCCTTGCCAAAAACACAATTTTGAGAAGCAAAAACAGTTTCAAGATTGGATTGGTCTTTGGAAAACTTGTCCATAGTTTTTAAAAGATAGTGAACCTTCTTTTGAAGGGAATCATAATTTTCACAAAAGCTTGAGTCAACACACTTACAAAAAGAGTTTTGGTAAATCATTTCTAGGTTTTCAAAACTAGTTTTTGAATTGCTTAACTCTTCTTTTAAGGTATTGACTCTATTTTCCAACCAGTTGTTTAACCATTTCAACCGGTTATTCAATAGGGTCAGCCTGTTAGCTTCCTCATGAGTTTTTTTGCAGGCATCAAGAAGTCGACTATAGTTTTCAAAATTCACCAAAGTGTTAGAATTACACTGCTGGTTTCTGAATCTTCTTTTGCCATCAAACACATATTGACTTCTTCATCTTCCTTTGATGATGAACTTGAGGATGAGTCATCATTATCTTGGCAAGCTATGTAGGCTATTCTTGCTTTGCCTCTTTTTTCAAACTTCTTGTTAGCCCATTTCTCTTTACTCTCATTTTTTGTGACCCAGTTTACCAGATCCAAAATAAGTATAGTTTGTAGAATTAAATTCATTGACTTTCTTACTAGTGTACCTATTTGATGGCTAATTTTTGTTCCTGTTGTTCTTTCTCAAGAACTTGTCAAACTTCCTTGTGAGCAAGTTGAAAGTCTCATTATCACTACACTCATTTGAGTCTTGATCACTCTTTTGACTAATAGCTCTTAAAGAAATGCTTTTCTTCATTTTCTTGGTCATAAGTGGTTCATATCAAGCTCATGCTCTCTTAGCTATCCAAACAAAGAGGCAATGGTCAATGTAGTCAAATCCTTGGATTATAAAATAGCACTGACCTTTGGTTGCTAAGATTTACCCAGGCATTTGAGAATCTTGATGTTCAACTCCTTTCTTTCAAAGTTTTTTCTAAGACCAATGAGGTGATTTACTATGTGAGTAAATCTCTTATGCACATCCAAGATGGTTTCTCCTTTAAGCATCCTAAACATTTCATACTCTTGGATCAAGGCATGCTTCCTTGCTTTCTTCACATTTGTTGTACCTTCATGGGTTACTTTAAAGATTTTCCACATCTCCTTTGCAGATGCACATTGAGAGACCCTGAAAAATTCATTTGAATTCAAAGCACAAGTAATAGTGTTTTTGGAAATGCAATCATATTGAGTTTTATTTATTTATTTTCAATCTCAGTCCATTGGGACAATGGTTTTTCAACAAAAACATCATCCTTTTCGAGCTTAGGTATAAAGGGGCCATTTGTGATAACATCCCAAATTCCTCTGTCAATTGATTCAACAAAAATTTTCATTCTTACTTTCCAAAATTGATAGTTCAATCTACAAAACAAAGGTGGTCTGTTTATAGAAGCACCCTCCCCAAAGGGTAGTTTTTCAATCATTTTCAAAAAAGGTTTTAGGATTGAAACTTGAGTAACTTTCAAGAACTCAACTCCTAATGTCAATTGTTAGAATTAGTGGCCTAAACAAGAGGGAGGTGAATTGTTTTCACAAGATTTTTGTAAAGTTTGGAAGTAAAGTGAAAAGTTTTGAAAAATCAACCAATTGATTTTTTGTTCAACTTGATAAAAGTTTAGTTTTAATGTTCTTTAAAAAAATTCAACTGGTTGTTTTCTCGAAACAACATGTTGTTTATACCAACAGAGAAATAACAATGATTAAAACAGTGTAAAAGATAAGGGATAGAGAGATTCACACAAAGAAGTTTATACTGGTTCACTTTTAACCAATAGTTACATCAAGTCCTCAGCTAATCACTAAGAATTCACTATGTAATCAAACCTAAATTACAAAACACACACCAAAAGTGATGATCTTGAATTCACTATGTAATCAAACCTATGTAACGTTTTTCACACTATGTAATCAAGTCCTTGGCAACACCACAATTTTCAGAAGCTCTTTTCTGAAACTGCCTTACACCAAATACACAAAATTACAGTGTTCAAAGTGAAAGAAATAAAATAGACACACTAGTGATGATCCAAAGCTCTTGAACTCTTGAAAAACGTTTATAATAATCTTTCTTTCTTAAGTTCTTAAATAGAATATCAAACAACCTTTATATAAACTTAAACAAGTGGTTAAAACTGTTAGATCATAAATCAAAAGCAGTTGGAATAATTTAAAAACAGTTTCAAACTCTTAACCGAATTCGGTTATAAAAACAACAAATTGTTTTGCAAAGCAACAAATTGAAATAATTTTTCTGTTAAGGATTTCATAAAAACAACTAGTTGTTTTATCGAAATATCTGTTTGTTTCAGCTTGACAGCAAAGACAAAACAAAACAAAGTTTTTCCAAATCATTTTTTAAAACCATTAAGTGTCAAACAACGTTGTTTCGACAATTTTAATAAGTTGAAAAACTTGCCTTAGCCTCAACCCCTTCGAGTAATAGCTTTTTCAATTGCTTGATTTGAAAAACAACCGACTCAAATTTTCCAGCTTTTAAGAAAACATTTATTTTTAAACGAGATTAAGAGTTAAGTGAGTTTGGATCAATACAAGGTGGGAATTAACAAGTCAAAAACTATTAAACAACACAAACACATAACAACAAGGTCTTCAAGCTTTCCACACAGATTTGGAGACATCAAAACATTTTGTTCAACATAAACCATGTTGGCATAAGATTTGAGCAATTAATTTGAACCAATATGTTTTCATTTGGTTTGTACCCATACTAATATTGGAGCAACAACCTTAATTTTTAAATAAAAGATTTCATGTTAGGTATCACTATGCAACTTGACATCTCAGCTATGCTGACACATCGGGTAACAACAATCATCGCATGAAAAAAATATTATTAAAAAATAAAAAATAAATAAAGAAAATACAAAAATACAAAAATACGGGGGGACTATACCAAAGCTCATATATTAACAAAAATGATACATAGGTAAACTATACCTATTCATAAAGAATTTTAGGAATAAACTAGGTGGTAGCCTATTATATCAATGAAAAGATTCTCTATGAAAAAAATCCTAAATTAGCCAACTTATCAGCACACACATTCCCTTCACGAAAAATATGAGTAACCCTAAACTTGATTTTCCCACAGTAATTAAGACAAGTATTCCATCGATTACAAAGCATCCAAGAAACATTGGTCCTAGTAGTAAACGCAACACAAACCAAAGCAGAATCACATTCCATCCAGACATTAGTAAGCCCCATCTTTTGAACTTCAAGAAACACAAAGAAAACTCCAATAAATTCCCACATACTCCCATGAAAAATACCTCCACAAGTAGCAAGACTAGGATATCCCTTCACAACCCCATCAATGTTAATTTTAACATAGCCTAGTGAAGGAAACTCCCATCTAACAGGAAGAGGACGAAAAACTTTACTAGTACGAGTATTAATACCAAAAAACTTGATCACATTGAAATCCAACATATCATTCTTCATTGAAGCTTTAGACTAATTACCCACTAGACGAGTTAAATTTTTAATAACTGAAATTGTTGTAAAAACCTCAATCTTATCCTGAAAGCGAGCATAATTCCTCATACACCTTATCATCCAAATATAAAATGTTATCACAACAAGCTTAATCAATTTAATCAAATGACTACCACCACTCTTAATAAAATAAAGAAGATCATCCTTATTAGAGAAATGAGAAGTAGGAAAAATTTGCCGAACCCAACTCCAAATACGCAAAGCATTAGAACATTCAAAAATAAATGCTGAATAGATTCATCGTGCTCTTCACAAAGCGTACACATAGAACAAATATGCATACCTTTATTTTGATTATGCTGATATGTAGGAAGTCACCCATGAACAACTTTCCAAAGGACCAAAGTTTTGGAAGACGGAAGATATGAAGACCAAATAAATTTACCCCAACCACATGGAACTCCTGGATCCAATAAAAAAGTCATAGCTGATTTAAGAGTAAAACGACCAGACTCATCTATAATCCAATTAGGAATATCATGTTCCGTCCTAACCATGATATGACTAAAAAGATGAGGCATCTACTGTAAAGACAATGTAATATTCCAATCACCACCTACAAAAAACTAAGAGACTGTATCTAGAATGATAACAACATAAGATAATCCTACAATATTTGTTAAAGAAGTAGTACCACACCTTTTATCATTTCATAAATTAATAAGAGAACTTGTACCAACAGTCCAAGAAGTATAATCAAGTAGAATAAAACTGCTTAATTCCAGGCCAAAGAGATGAAAATCTATAAACCATTCAAAACTCGTATTTTGATTTAAGAACCATGACTTTCAAGAGCAAAGACCAAGGCCTGTTGCTATAAGCAAAATTCCAAGCAAACTTAAGAAGATATGCATTATTTTCATGGTAAAGATTAATAATCTTCAAATCTCCATTCTCAAGGAGAGAGTAGCTATACCTTTTTTTAGAATATCACCAGGAGCAACAACCTTAATTGACCCTTCACAAAATGTTCACTAAATATTCCATTTTTCAAAATGATTAATAATTAGTTATGATTTTTTTTTAACTTTTTAATGTAATTATATTTTATTTATAGTTAAGTTATCTTTCACATATTTAAATTGACATAGACATAAATAAATTTAAGCTTTACTCAAATCCACACTTAAAACTAATAAATTAAATTTTCAAGTTGAAAATACTATACTTTTTGAGAAAATGAAGAAGAAGAGAGTTTATTAAAAAAACTTTAAAAGACTCATTTCGGAAGATATTATATATGTTTCAAAAAGCTCGTTGCATAATATATTTTACATGTCGTGGAAATTGTTACATAAAACTTGTTCTTAAAGGTATCATGTGTATTCTATAAAAGTTGTTCTATCTTTCCGAAAGTTCATTCTAAAATTTATTCCATATTTTAAAATATATTCCATGTATTACACAAATTATGTTTTAAAAAAAATCTCGAAATTATTTTTATAAATAATAAAATATCATTTTAAAAATTATTAGGGTTAAAAATCACGGGGTGCAAGGAAGAATAAAAATCCATGTCTTGTTAATTTAATTAACAATCAAATGTTCGTTATCATTACATAGACTCTTTTAAATTTTGAAGTGTTTCAGTCTGTAATTTGACCCTACAATAAGTAAGACCTAATATTGTGAAATAGTTAAGAAATTTACTTGCATTTGATTCAAATGTTTGACTATTTTGCATTTGAATTTGAACTTAAATATTCCTTGTTTTTTTTTATACTTAAAATCATTTAAAAATAATAAAATTAAGTTTTTAATAACTAAAAATGATGACTATATATGGTCTTCAAAATTTTGTTATTAAAAATGTTGATAGAATATCAATAGAAAGTAGTTATAATATTTTATTATTTCGAGTATGTAAAATTTGTTGGATTTAACAAAGACATATTACTTTTTTTATGAGAGTAAATACTTAACAATAATACCAAATATATTATACATTAATTATTCCACCAATAATCTCAAAACTGCTTTCTCTTAAATCATCAAATCGATTGTTGATTTTGTGTGAAATCTCCCTATAAATTTTTTCCCTCTAATTTAGAGTTAATATATATCTTTTAATAATTATTGTGTGTGATACTTTAGAAAGAAAAATATTAAATGAAAAATTATTGTAAATTTAAAAAATTGCATTTACTATAAATGTTAGTATTTTAGCTTGCAAGATATACACTCTAAATGTTTATTTTTATACAGCCAAGTGTTACAATAAATAGTCTAAATTATACTATAATTAATTTGTATAAACATAAATTATATTTGATATCTATAACAATAATTTTATAATCATATAATGCTATTTTTATCTATTGATACATTGTTTTAAATAGTATTAAAATTTAATTTAAAAAATATGAAAACGATAAATAAAAAAACTACATAATTTTTAAAAATAAAATAAGAAGAAAAACCAGTACCAAGTAAAAAAATATAGTGGTTTCTAATGATTACAAAATATATTTTTAGATTGATTTTCTCAAGATTGTTGTTGGAGAATGAATTATAATTGTCGATATTAGATAAACCG
This sequence comes from Phaseolus vulgaris, assembly GCF_000499845.2. Lineage (NCBI taxonomy): Eukaryota > Viridiplantae > Streptophyta > Magnoliopsida > Fabales > Fabaceae > Phaseolus > Phaseolus vulgaris. Next base: position 54,549,979 of record NC_023752.2, read on the forward strand.
ATTATGTTACCATAATAATATATATTGCGAATTTATTTATGTATTTAGTAATCTTTTTGAGTTGGTTAATATTAGCTAAAAATAAATTAAAAATAAAAAGAATATAAAATATTTTTCATGACATTATGTCTTCACATAATAAAAATGATACCGATTCTTAGAAACTGTTTAATTTTAACTTAAAATATTCTTATTAAAAATAAGAATAATGGTTAGAATATTTAATGATTTTATAAATAAAAATAAAAAGGAACAATTACGGGAATAAGAAAGTGTAAATATTAATTTTAAGTAATTAGTATATGGTGATTTACGGTTCCATTCAATCACTAAGCAATGTCATTGACAGATGGAGTAATCTGATTGGCCGAATGCCATGATGTCAAATTAAAAATAAAAAAATAAATAAATAATAAAACGTTTTACAATTTCCCCCCTCACATTATTATTAATATATCCTTTTCTTTTCTCCGTGTGTCTCTCTCGTAGAGGAAAAAAAAGGGCTAACAAAAAGACTCTCTCTCTCTCCTTTCATCTGCACACCATCGTCGTTTAATCCCAATCGGTTTGTCGTTTTACTCTCTAAATCGGAAGTTACCACCCGCCGCCGAAGCCGCCCCCGGGGAATCTCTCCGCCGCCGCTCCATCATTCGAATCTCGCTCTGCCGCGATTCCTCCAACACCAACCGATTGTCTTGTTCTTTTTCGTTTGTTTCTTTTCCTTTGATATTCGAAGCCGGCGATTCCGTTTCCGGCGAGTCCTTGTCGGAGGAGAAGTGCGCACGATTATTAACCAGCGCACCGTCGCTCGTCGCGGTTCCTTCCGCTCGAACCAAATTGCCGGAACTCCCTCCCGCTCTACAACGAGGAAAGGTGAAAGTCGCTTGCTCTTGCTTGCATCATCGACGCATGGATTTGCTCATTGCGTAGTGATTGGGTTTCGGAATAAGGGTTCCGATTTCGGATTTAGGTCGTTTTTTTGTTTGCGAGGTCGTGTTCTCCAAGCCTTAAGGGTTTTAGCGACGAGCTTCGTCGAGTTTGCTTCTCGATCCGTTGCTTTCTCCCTTTCGATTCGGTTATGCCCTTGCTTTTCGGAGATTAACTTGTTTTTGATTCGGTGATGATCATTTTGTGCATTGAACGGTGTTGAAATTCGATTTTGGTGAAACAGGAGTCTTAACGGTATTCTGTTTTGACCGTTACACTAGACACTTGTTTTGAAGCAGTGCTTTCACTCCTTGATCAATGTGGTTCGTCTGCGAACTTAGTATAATGCATATAGGACTGTTTTTAACCTAAAACTTGAAGTATAAATCGAATTTACCTCACCTGGGTCAAGTTCCACTTGAATTCAACCTGAAACGAGCTTTTCTTTTTTCATTTCAATTTGCCCATTACTTGATTGCTAGGGAATGTGTGGAAACTATTAACATGTGAAATTTAACTCACTAATTAACCAGTGGTCTGTGAAGGAATTGCAACTCTATGGAGTTACCACTGGTTGAACGCCTGAACCTGCTTACTTGACTACTGAGAGCTAAGCATGCTTGGTGGTTATATCAGTATGTATTTGTAAAAGTCTTGCAGAAGATGTAAACTGGTGCTATTATTTTCCTCTACGTCCTTTTTATCTGGATTGTTGTAATACGGGTTTTCTATTTTGTTATTTAATTTAACTTACATTATCAACGTGTGATAAGTGGCATACGCCGACCATCATTAGGATCCTTCTGACCATAAATTACTCTCTCTGTTGTTCAGGTTTTGAGGAGTCAGAAGATAACTGAAGGAGCACGTGATATTTTTTTATTATGATTAATCACACTTACAGTGTGGAGACTGGAGTAAAGATAATTGTAGGTTAGTCATATGTTATAGGATGGCTTTCTTCAGGAACTTTTCAAATGATACAGTATCACATGGCGTCATGGAAGATAAAAGCCAAGGACAGAATGCAAATAGAACTCATAGATCAGTAGGTAATGAATGTACTGATGCAACTTCTAGCGAGAAAGAATTTGATATGAACATGGAGGCACAGTATGAGAGTGATGGCGAACCAGTTGGTTCTGGTAGACTGCAAACTGAGGCAACAGCCGATGATGGAGATGCTGTGAAAGAATCAACCTTGCAGACTGCTGGTAATAAAACAGCTAGGATGGGAAGGTGGGGTTCAAGTTTTTGGAAGGACTGCGGGCAAATGGGCCCTCAAAATGGTTCTGAATCTGGGCAGGAGTCAAAAAGTGGATCAGATTATAGAAATGCAGATGGGTCTGAAGATAATTCATTGGATGGAAGAGCAGGAAGATTAGACTCGGATGATGATGATGGGCAAAAGGAGGAAGGAAAAGGTCCAAGAGGTCTCTCTGATGTTCCCGCTGAAGAAATGTTGTCGGATGAGTATTATGAGCAGGATGGGGAAGAGCAAAGTGATTCAATACATTACGGTGGTATAAAAAAGCCTTCTGAATCGAATTCATGGCCACAAAGGATGTCAACCACCGCAAATAGAACTTTGCACAGGAATTCGAGGTTTTCAGATGATGCCGAAGAAGATGACGACGACGGAGATAATGATAATGATGGTGATGATGCTGATTATGAAGAAGAGGATGAAGCAGATGGTATGTTAAACCTTCTCTTCAGTGTGGAATATCGTTTTTAGATTAGCCAATTTCTGGCCCTTGTTATCTAGGTATAATTATTGATGAACTTCTGTGATTTTCTAATGTTATAAACATCGTGCAGAAGATGATCCTGATGATGCAGACTTTGAGCCTGCCACAACTGGTCATGCTGGAAATAAGGTAATTATGTGTGCTTGTGTTGCAATTTAAATAGTAAGGGGTTGCATAAGTCCGTTAGAAGCTAACTCTTTCTTTACTGTTAGTTTTGAAGTAAATATTCTGGTGGATGTTTTTGAAAATCAAATTGATTAACTGTTGTTACAGGATAAAGATTGGGAAGGTGAAGGCTCTGATGAAGATGATGACAGTGATGAAAATATAGTTGTCTCAGATGATGATGAAACTTTCTATGCTAAACGGCCTAAAGGAAGGCAACGAGGTAAGATTGGACAAAACATGAAATCTACCAGAGATCGCAAAGTGTATGCTGCATCTGGTCGGCAAAGAAGAGTTAAATCATCTTTTGAGGACAATGAGTCAACAACGGAGGATTCTGACAATGACAGTGATGAGGATTTCAAAAGCTCAAAAAAGCGAAGTGTTCATGTTCGCAAAAATAATGGTCGTTCTTCTTCGGCTATAGGTTTTTCTATGCGCAGCAATGAAGTTCGCACTTCTAGTAGGACTGTTAGGAAGGTATCATATGTGGAAAGTGAAGAAAGTGAAGAAGTTGATGAAGGAAAAAAGAAGAAGTCCCAAAAGGTACAACCTTAACTATACACAACTGAGCATGATTTCTACCTCCTTCTCTTTGGGTGTCTGTAGTTCGGTGTAAATGTCTTGGGGTTTATTTATCTACTAGAATTCCGTAGATGTTGAATGTTGATTCTCACATATGTAAGACTCAAAATAATCATGTCACTTCAAATAATGTGGATTCCAAAGGCTGTTTTACTTGCATAGTAAATGACTACTGATTAGACACATCTTTTCTTATTTGAGTAAATAATTTTGGCAGCATATTCTTAGGAAGTTGTGGATTTGTCTAACAAGGATATGTTTTAAATGTATTTGATGACAAAAGTAGATTTATTGGAAAAAAGACATGGAAGTCATAGCTCCATTGAAACAACCATTGGTAGATCTGAGTAATCTATAGAGGAGCCAAAAACATAATCCTAAATGAAATTAAGCTGCAAAGTAGTGAAACACCACTAAAGTTGCAAGTGTACAGCTGTACATGAATGGGTTGCATATCCTGTACAGTGCTGCAGAATTTTTTCCTACTTTTAACCTTCCTCATTTTGAACCTAACCAAATAAAACTTTTCCAAATTAGGAAAGATCAACAACAAAGCCTCATTCACTAGGTGAGGTTGGCTCCAAAAGGATACATAAACGACTATGACAAAGTTATCCCAATAATTTTCATATCTGTAATTGGTATCTTGCCATGCTAAGATGTTTGTTTTATCATTTTTGGGGGCGGGTGGATGTGGCATTGCATGATTTCTAGTTCAGATTAATATGTTTTCTAGGAAGTTGAAGGTCTAACTGAATGCCCTTGAAATCAGAAATATTGTATTTGTATTCCTCTGTTTCAGTTTCAGTGTGATGTAGAAAAAGTTACAAGATGGAATTATATGGTGTGATGAACTGATATTATGAATATATCTGTTATTTTTTTGTTTCTTTTAATTTTCATTATTTTTAGCATAAAATATTGTGCATAAGTGGTAGGATTATTAAATTTGTAGGGTGTTTTACTAAGGAGAATTGGTGCAAAAGCAAGGCTTGTTTTAATTTGTCATTCAGAATAATTGAGAATTTTAAGGATAGAGGTAAGGAAGTGATATTTCTAAGTGGGGAATCAGAGAATGGATACTGGCTTGAAGAAAGCTTATGAATTTGGATATTTTGTTTAAACAGAGTGGTATACAACTACTTACTTGCTGGAAGATCATTGGTGTATGTTTGTAATTTGTGTCAGCTGTATTACTCTTTACATTTGGTGTGGTGGTGGTGGAGAGACCTCAAGTATGAGGTTTGCTGATTGCTTGACAGAGTTTATTCCCAAGAGACAAGATGGTAACTTCAGTGGCATTTGTTTTGATATTTTTGAGATTTCTCCAACCTATCCTCTGCAAGGATAATAGTTTTGTTTGAGTACAGAATAGAAATATCTTGGATCAGTGTGATTTAATCTAGAAATGAGGATTTCATAATCTAATAAAATTTATATTTATACTGGAAAGGCTTACTTTTGGGGAGTATGAGATTTTATTTAGTTTTGTTATTATGATACCTCCTATTGGCTTAACATGTGCTTAAAGTATTTTTACTGATGTCATTCTTTGTGTTCTTCAGGAAGAAATTGACGAGGATGATAGTGACTCCATTGAAAAGGTGCTTTGGCATCAACCAAAGGGCACAGCTGAAGATGCGGAAAGGAATAATCGTTCAACAGAGCCTGTTTTAATGAGTCACTTGTTTGATTCAGAAATTGATTGGAATGAGATGGAATTTTTGATAAAATGGAAAGGGCAATCACATTTGCACTGTCAGTGGAAGTCTTTTGCTGAGCTGCAAAACGTATGATATTTATTCTTATTGTTTATTATGAATTATAAGAGTTATGCTGTCATTATTGTCTTTTTGTATGTCTGTTTTTTTATCATAACAATCCTGCTTCCTATTGTTTGGTTATTTTAATCTTCCACATGGTTTTGACTTTTTTTTTAATTTCTATCTGGCTGAAATGTAATACATTCTGTCTATGTGAGATTGCAGCTCAGTGGTTTTAAGAAGGTTTTGAATTATACAAAGAAAATAATGGAAGACATGAGGTACAGAAGGACAATTTCAAGAGAGGAGGTAAATATTTTAGTTCAGCAAGTCAATTTAGATGTGCTGAATCATTTAATAGGCTGCAGGATATAAATACTGCAGAACTGGAAATTTATTTTGGAGGAAATGATTTATCTGCTAAGGACAATTGATATTATTTTTGTTTATTAATAATTTCTTGTCCCTTTATGCAGATTGAGGTCAATGATGTTAGTAAGGAGATGGATTTAGATATTATCAAACAGAACAGTCAGGTTTGCTTTCATGCATTCCAATATTTTCATTACTTTGTTCTTGGCTGTATGTTGTATTGTTAATTGGATTGTTATCGTATTTTTAGGTGGAAAGGATAATTGCAGATAGAATCAGCAAAGATAATTCTAGCAATGTTATTCCAGAATACTTGGTCAAGTGGCAAGGACTATCTTATGCTGAAGCGACTTGGTACATTACTCTAAAAAATTATGGTTTACTTTATTTTTTATTGATTTCTATGAATTGTTTGGCTTCATGTTAGAAGCAGGGTGGAATGATCTCTATGAATTGTTGTACACTCTTTTAAACTCTTAGATCCTTATTTGACAAGTATGACATTAGTTTTCACTGTTATTAGACTCCTATTCATTTATTGATACTATGTAAATTGTCACTCTTAATGTACTAGGGAAAAGGACATTGATATTGCTTTTGCCCAACATGCTATTGACGAGTATAAGGTAGGTCTCTTTTTTACTCTATTCTCGTTATCATTTCAGTTTTGAAAAATTTCATTTTTTGGGTTTAGTCATTCTTCTTGTAGAAGTTATTATGCAACTATCTGTCTTGTTTTTGGGCTTGTGCAAATTAAGATGGCGTGGCCAAAGAGAGAGAGAGAGATTTTGTTAAACGTGAGTATGACTGTATAAGTATGATACAAAGTGGATCCTAGAACATGATTGATTTACAAAAATAGGATATACTTGAGTTTTAAACTTGTAGCCTTGGGATTTTTCCATCTGTACCCACTAGAAATAGGTCTAGGCTTCGTTGTTGTATTTATGTTTATTAGTGGTGGGCAATGCATGCACGTGAATAATAAGATTTATATACATTACTATATATGATAATTTGGATACTATTTGTTTCTCTTACTATAAACTTTTTGTTCTGGCATATTTGAACAGGCTCGTGAGGCTGCTATGGCGGCAGTTCAAGGAAAGATGGTAGATTCTCAGCGTAAGAAAAGTAAAGGTTGGTGGATTCAATAGAACCAAAAATATTTTACAAATTCTGTTTATGCACTTGACATGGTTGCTGGTGTGGTAGATTTATGTTATTGTCATTTATCCACCATTATTTTCTAAGTTCTAGGCATATATAATTTAAATTGCAAAACAAAAGACCTACAGAATTTGGAACAATTTTACCAATTGTGTCGTATATAATTTGTCCACTGATTTACAGTTTTTGTCATATCTAACACTAGGTACTTCTCAGTCTTGGTTTATACTCAATTCTGTTTGATAGCACGTCTTCTCTATTAAACATAGGAGTACGCTGGGACATGGTTAATTATTACTTTATTGCTTTTTTTTACTTATACGATTATTAACATAATTTTAAATATGCAAAACCTCATTTTTTACTTGGTTACGTTAAGATAAACTGTTTAGTCAGGAAAACCTTTAACATATAGGTCTAATTTTTTTTACTTTTTTGTGTCACCATTTGTTTTACATATATTCAATATGTAATTTTAACATTGTGTATTATATTTGCTTAGGGGATTTAATTTTAATTTTTTTTTTCATTTTTTTTTTCTGTTTCTGGGCAAAACTAATATGGTGTGTCTATTTTTTAATAATATGTCAGAAGATTATTTACAATTAACTTTGACATGTCTTTCTAATGTTGCACTTTATCACTACTTAGGCTTAAATCTGAGAAAGTTGATTAAAGGGAGTTTTTTGTTTGTATTTCCTGACTTCTGAGGCCTATTTCCTTTTATTCGTTCTTTGATTATTTCAATACCATGTATGAATTTTTGTTCATTATTTCATTTACAGAATATCATATGCTATATTATGTACGCAAATTCTGATTTTAGTATTTGGTTGTGATGCTTAGCAAGTTTGCGAAAGCTTGAGGAACAACCTGAGTGGTTGAAGGGTGGAAAGCTTCGTGATTATCAACTTGAGGGTCTGAATTTTCTTGTTAACAGGTATGCATGCTTGTATATGGTTGTGAGGATTTTGTTTTTAAATTTTTGATGTTCTAAATCTGTGTCTTGCATTTTGCAGTTGGAGAAATGATACAAATGTCATTTTAGCTGATGAAATGGGCCTCGGGAAAACTGTTCAGTCAGTATCAATGCTTGGTTTTTTACAGGTGTTGTATCAGTTGTATATTTGATTACAATTGCCTTTGCAATTTAATAATACATGTTTTTTTGTTCCTTACACAGAATGCCCAGCAAATCCATGGTCCTTTTCTTGTAGTTGTTCCACTCTCCACTTTATCAAATTGGGCCAAAGAATTCAGGAAGTGGCTTCCTGATATGAATATTATCATATATGTTGGTACTCGTGCTAGTCGAGAGGTGAGGCACATTGGTTCATTTGAAAATGAAGTTATAGAATCTGTCTGATATGTGGTACATTTTCAGCAGCTTGTCTTACTAGATTGCAGATATGTATGCTGAGTGAGATAAATGCAGGATGTAGTCCCTAATTAGTTACTACATCAATACTTAAGATGTTAACTCAACTTGTATATCCAACATATCTATGGTTTTTTTCTGCTTATGGTAGCATGGTTCTTCACTATTTTTCAAGGTCATGTATTTTACAATAAAATTAGGTGAATAAATGAATTAGTAAAGCATGTAGGGGGGTTAGTTTTGCTTGGGTTTGTACTGTGGAAAGCTTTAACTGAAATTTATTTGTTCTATGTTATTTGCTTGTTTTGCTGTGATGCTTTTATAGTGGTAGAGTGTGTGACTAGTTCTAGTTTGAAACATAGTTATAATTCCTGGTAATGGAGTGAGTGGCCTACCCTGTAAGTGGGATAGCGGGATGACTGCTGTTCTAATATTTTTTAGTTAATAACTCAACACATGTGCTAGTCACCATTAATAATAATAACTCAGTACTTGAACAGATATAAAGTGTAATGACACGGAAACAAAGATTTTGTGGAGCCATGATTCTGCTAGGCATAATATAAAAGCGCAAAATAAAAAATTAATATTGTGGCAGCAAATGATGAAGGAGAAAAGGGAGGAAGGAAACAGAATAGGGCAAACGATCAAAGAAAGTGGAATATAAAGTATAAGCTATAAAGGGTCAGACTTCATTTTCAGAATAAAGGAGAAGTGAAGGATCAGAACAAGATAAGAAAAAAATGTGAATTGGGCTGGTTGCTGGAAAATGAAGATCATGGTGAAGAAGGGAACAAGGTGGAATTGTTGGTTGGGCAGTTAGGGCAGAAGAGAAGTTGTGATTGTGTTGTGTGGGGAGAGAGCCTCACAAGCTAATTAAAACCAAAATATAAAAACTGTAAAATCCAAAATTACCCTCACTAACAATTAAATAGCAAGGGAATTTTTGGGGTTTCCACCAAATTGCAGATTGTGAACCCTAAACCCTTCCAGAAGTGTGATTGTGCCACTCCACTATGCTAATGGGAGACCATGGCCATGATTTCAAAGTGACTCAATGATGTCTCTGCCTTGCTATATTGTCACTATGATCACTATTGACTGCCTAGGTTTGGAAGATGGACATTATTTCATGGTTGCCTGCCCTTGCCCTTTTGTCCATCTTTTGTTATTGTGATCATTATGAGTTGCTGGCAACTGTGATCGTGACTCTATTTCTTTGTTTTTCATTCATATAACTGTTTTTTTTATGTTAAACCACCTTTCCTCTTGATGGATCTAAAAGTTTTTCCCATGCTCCTTTTCATTTTTTTAGGTACATGTTCACTGTTAACTTTGTTCAGGAGATGCAATTTTTTTAATTTTTGTTAGGCACATTATATTCTGTCTTGCATATATTGAAATCACAACTTGTTTCTTTAAGAATAGGATCTTTAAGTTTAATCATGAGCAATTAATGGTTGTGATTTTCCTAAAGCTGTCAAATGTTTTTAATTACTTCTTTATGATTTATGAATTTTGTTAAGTCTTCCATGATTCAATTTTTTTCATCCCAACATTTAATCACTTTTTTTTTTGCTTTATTATGGATGTTCACTTGTCTTTTGTTTTGCTCGGTTGTTTCTTGCTAAGCTGAATGCTTAGTGGGTGTGGTTTTGATAGTTTTCTTTCAATTTAAATTACCTGTTTTAAAAAGCCTAGACTCAAATAGTTCTGTATGGTAAACTACCTGTAAGCTTTTAATTTTATTTCTTTATTTTACATATGATTTTTTTCCCGTTTTACATTTTTTGACAGGTTTGTCAACAGTATGAATTTTATAATGAAAAAAGACCAGGGAAGCCATTAAAATTCAATGCACTTTTGACGACATATGAAGTAGTTTTGAAGGATAAGGCTTTTCTGTCCAAGATCAAATGGAGTTACCTGATGGTGGATGAGGCTCATAGGCTAAAAAATAGTGAGGCACAGTTGTATACGACACTTTCAGTATGTAACATTTCTCTTAATTTATTTTTTGTGCAATTATTTATGATAGAGTTTTAATTTTTATGGTTTGTTTTTGTGCTAATCTTTTAGGAATTTAGCACCAAGAACAAGTTGCTTATCACTGGTACTCCTCTACAGAACAGTGTGGAAGAACTATGGTATCATTAACATTTTCCTTTCATATTTGACTTGTCAAAACGTAAACTTACATCTTTTGTGGATATGTTGAATTTCTTAATATTATTGCATGGACAAGTATTAATAAATTGTATCGTTGAAGATTCCTCTTATCTATTGGTGAAGGTGCCCAGTAAATTCTTATAAGGATATACTTAACCTGCTCGATGCATGACCTAGTAAATGATATGTATATACCATTTAAAAGCACACAACATGACATTCCTCCTGTGTTAATGGTGCTTCTTGTCTTGTTTTTTGTCAATCATTAACGGATAATTAGTTTGTATATGCATTCTCACAAATACATATTTTTTTTGGGAGACTCCCCTGATTGATTGTTTCTTATCACATGTTGATAGAATTCCTTGATCTCTGCATCACATGTCCACTAAATTGATTTCTATTTAAGTTATGTGTGTTGTCTGTTATTTTGTTTGCTTTGATTTTCCTGGTTTGTTTGACAATTCCCCCTACCCCATCCCCCCTTGTTTTGTAGGGCCTTGCTTCATTTCCTTGACCCTGACAAGTTCAGGAGCAAGGATGAATTTGTTCAAAATTATAAGAATCTGAGTTCTTTTAATGAAAATGAGGTATAAGTTGTCATTGGTACCCTCTACTTTTTTCTCTGCTAATTGATTTTCCTTTTTACCGAACTGTAAGTTGAAGTGCATAAATTATTTTTTGTTAGCTTGCAAATCTTCATACAGAATTGAGACCTCACATACTTCGAAGAGTTATCAAAGATGTGGAGAAATCATTGCCCCCTAAAATTGAGCGTATACTTCGGGTTGAAATGTCTCCTCTTCAGAAACAGTAAGTGCAATTTTAAGTTCTGAAATATGTTTGTTTTGAAAAAATGCTGTTATTGTAAGTTCACTTTCTTAATTCCTGTTGATGTATTCCATCATGTAGGTATTATAAGTGGATTTTGGAACGTAATTTTCACAATTTGAACAAAGGAGTTCGGGGGAATCAGGTTAAGTTTCTATTCTGTTTTCCTAACAATCATTTTTCATAAATAAATGGATTGCAAGCTTTCTTCATCATGATTATTTAAATAAGAAATGCCAATACTTGGCTATGATGCATGGTTTCTTCCAACCATGCAAACTTCTTTGTTTGTTAAAATTAAGCTAGAGATAGTGTGGTTTGTTGTAGGTATTTAAGATTTAATTATTTTTTATTTAAAAGAAAAATACATTATATGGTAAATTTATGTGCATGTCATGAAGCTGAGCTACATTTCTTTTCAATTTGGCGTGTTCTTAAATTAGAGGGAGAATATATTAATAGATGTTGCATCTGTTTAATATTGCTTGGACTGACAATTTTGTGAAGTTTGATTTCATAATGTATATTTCTATATCCTTTTCAATTTTATTTTAAAAGATGATCACTAATTTTTTGTGTGCAAAATTTCAGGTTTCTCTTCTAAATATTGTGGTGGAATTAAAGAAGTGCTGCAACCATCCGTTCTTGTTTGAAAGTGCTGATCATGGCTATGGTGGGGACTCAGGGAGTAGTGATAACAGTAAACTAGAGAGAATTGTTTTTAGCAGCGGCAAGCTTGTCATACTTGATAAGCTTCTTGTTCGATTGCATGAAACCAAGCATCGTGTATTGATTTTCTCTCAGGTTTGTGGTTGAAAAGTAAAATTGATTTACTGGATGTGCTTCTTAGTATAGTTGGAGGCTTTTAGCTCAACAAAATTTTATCATACTTTTCTTGAGTAGTGTTTCTTGTTTTGACTTGTCCTTCTACATGTTTCTGTTTAGGGTTACCTGTAGCCTTTAAAAATTGAAGTTTACTTTTTGGTTGGTTTAAATATTATTCACCTAAACGTGATATGTTCTTTAGTTATTTTAAATATTATTCACTTAAATTTATGAAATTTAGTAGACTAGACTAGATCATGTTAAACTCAGTTTTTGGCATGCTCATTTAGCTGGTATTGTTATCATAGACATATTTCAATTTTCAACAACCCCAACTCCCCAACTTATTAAAAAGAAGTAATAATACATTTTATGATTCTTCCCAGTCACCAGATACGCATTAAATATGGTCAGGCTTGGCTTGAACATGTGTAGGATTTTCTTATTGTTTAATAAAGTATGGATTCTTTGAAATGAAGATTGATTAGAAGTACGGAAAACATTCTGAAACAGCCCAGTAATTTTTTATAATAATTAAAGAAAACAGGAAAAACATTTGATCAATATTTCCCTTTTAAGACCTCAAATCCCTCAAGAATCTATGAACTGAAACCAAAAATTCATTTAATTGATTAGGATAGATTCACTGCTCATGAAAATGCAGATTGATCTTTACTGATTTCTGGTGAACAAAGATGATTGCTGATCTGTTTGAAGTCTTAAATCTTTCACTATTGATTTAGGACTGTGCTTGTTGTACAAAGTTCATAAACAGGTGGATATTAAGATCATAAATAGCTTCTAACTATTGATGTTGCATGTGTAAGCATCCTAGTGGTTTTTTTTTTTGATAAAATGTAATATGTTTTATGGATTAGTTTATGATATACTAACTTATCAGAGGTGTATTGCAGATGGTTAGAATGTTGGATATACTGGGAGAATATATGTCACTTCGAGGATTTCAATTTCAGAGGCTTGATGGCAGTACAAAAGCTGAGCTGCGACAGCAGGCAATGGATCATTTCAATGCACCTGGTAGTGATGATTTTTGCTTCCTTCTTTCAACACGGGCAGGAGGTTTGGGTATAAACCTTGCCACAGCAGACACTGTTATAATATTTGATTCTGATTGGAATCCTCAAAATGACCTGCAGGTATTCAGCTGATTTAATTTTATTATTAATCAACAAAATATTTGGTACTTACTGTTACTTCTATTCTATGTTTTCTAGGCAATGAGTAGAGCTCATAGAATTGGGCAACAAGAAGTTGTTAACATATATAGATTTGTGACAAGTAAAAGTGTTGAGGAAGATATTCTGGAACGTGCTAAGAAGAAAATGGTATGTTAAAAGTCACTGGATTTCCAGTGGCTGTTTTTATGTATGTTATATGTGTATATATTATATAATGTTCCTAATAGACATTTAATTGCTTCTTGACTTGGCTTGAGGCCAATAATTTTATGTCATTTTTCATGTGAATGTGTTCCATAGGTTCTGGATCACTTGGTGATTCAAAAATTAAATGCAGAGGGTAGACTGGAGAAGAAAGAAGCCAAAAAAGGAGGAAGTTATTTTGACAAAGTAAGGATGTTTTGTAAAAGTGTATACTCATTAGTTTACTTCATCGCACTATATCATGTATTTGTAGATACTAAAACACCAATCTACTGAGGTGATGTCTTCTATTTTGTATTTTGTGGACTGTGTTGAATCAATTAATGTTCCGCAGACTTGACTATTTTTATTTAATTACACAATTACTATACCAATAATTTGCTTCTGAAATGACAGAATGAGCTGTCTGCAATCTTACGATTTGGAGCTGAGGAGCTTTTTAAGGAAGAAAGAAATGATGAAGAGAGCAAGAAACGACTCTTAAGTATGGATATAGATGAAATTCTTGAAAGAGCAGAGAAGGTGGAAGAGAAAGAACCTGATGGGGAACAGGGAAATGAGTTATTAAGTGCCTTTAAGGTAAGATTGTGCACATTACCATTAATTTTGTTGTTTCCGTTTTTAATCCATTTTTGATAATGTTATTTTTATTTGTTTGGTTGGGAAGGATATATTGTTTTGGATTTGATGAGGGACTGCTAAGTATTTTCTCTTTACCTTTCAAACTGTAGGTTGCCAATTTTTGCAATGATGAAGATGATGGGAGTTTCTGGAGCCGATGGATAAAGCCGGATTCTGTGTTCCAAGCAGAGGTTTGAACCTGTACTTTTGTAGACACATTCTTAAATAATTTTCTCTATTGTTTTTGGGTTTCTAAGAATTATGTTTATGTGATGTCTGTTTTAGTTGGTGCTTTACCTGTTTTATTTTGGTTCTTTCAGGAAGCTCTTGCTCCTCGTTCTGCTAGAAATATTAAAAGCTATGCAGAAGTTGATCCATCCGAAAGAACTAATAAAAGAAAAAAGAAGGAACCTGAACCACCTGAACGAGTTCAGAAACGGCGGAAAGCAGAGTATTCTGCTCCTGCTGTACCAATGATTGAAGGAGCATGTGTTCAAGTGAGAAATTGGTCATATGGGAATTTATCTAAAAGAGACGCACTTCGTTTTTCGCGTTCAGTAAGATTCTATTATTACTTTTGATGATTTTCAATGTTATCTTTCTATACCGGAAACTTTCTAAGCATTCCTTCATATAGTACTTAGCCTATTGGATAGGCTAAATTTTTTGCTTATACATGTACTAATGAAGCTATGAGCTTGAGGTGACACCGAATTTATAACTGATTCTATTAGTTTGTTTTGTTACCAATTACAATTACAATTTAATATCAAATTATAATTTGTTTCCACGTGACTCAAGCAATTAATATTTTGCATTCTTCACTATTGTGTAAATATCTTGACTATGAACTAAAGCTTGCTCAAAATGGATATTATGCAGCGTGGAAAGTGTTTGCTTTATGGAATTTTGCTTTTTGTTTCATAAATGACATGTTTTTATGTTTTTTTATTTTATTTTGTGTTGAAGTAGGGAGTAATCTACTCCTTGTCAGCATCTAAGATTTCTTCCCTGCTCCTTTTGTTGGATAAAGTTAATTTTTGTACTTCACTGTGGGTCAGTTCATAGTAAATGGGTGTGTAGACCTCTCTTTTGAGTTCATGTATAACTTATTTTTTATATTTGTTCTTTGGGCTTTTCTAGCATTATGCCTTGTCAGTTTGTGTTTTCTATTTGTGCAATGTGTCTTGTATATGCTTCATTTTGTTATTTTATTTGGTAGTAAACAATTTTCTTTACCAGGTTATGAAATATGGCAATGAGAGCCAAATTGACTTAATTGCTGCCGAGGTGGGTGGTGCTGTTGGTGCAGCTCCAACTGGAGCACAGATTGAACTATTCAATGCTCTTATTGATGGCTGTACAGAGGCAGTGGAACTTGGAAATTTAGATGTGAAGGTTGGTATAACATTAAGTTCCCTAGAATATGGCTTGCAATGGTTATATTAGTTGTCTTGTTTCCTTAGAAGCTTTTAAAAGCTTTTAACATGTAATATTGCATCTAGGGGCCTCTGCTGGATTTTTTTGGTGTCCCTGTGAAGGCGAGTGATCTAGTTACCCGTGTCCAACAACTTCAACTTCTGGCAAAGCGCATTGATCGATACGAAGATCCTATTGCACAATTTCGTGTTCTGTCATATCTCAAACCATCAAACTGGTCCAAAGGTTGTGGATGGAATCAAAGTAAGTTTATCCTCTTATATAGTATGTGTTATATATTCCTTTTACTTAATTGCTGCTTTGCTAATTCTATTTTACTTGTTTACAGTTGATGATGCTAGATTGCTTATTGGAATATATTTCCATGGGTTTGGTAATTGGGAAAAGATAAGATTAGATGAAAGACTTGGCCTCACGAAAAAAATTGCACCTGTAGAACTTCAACACCATGAAACTTTCTTACCACGAGCTCCAAATTTAAAAGATCGTGCTAATGCCCTTTTGGAGCAAGTATGCAATTACTTAAATTCTAATTTCATTATGCCCTTCTGTTCTGTATTTACAATTTACAAGTCTACTATGGGATCTCCCTTCCTTTTATTTAGCTTCTTTTTCCATTGTTTTTTTTTTATGTTTTTAAATGCTACCTATTCTTCTATACTTTGTTAATTACCCTTCATGACTTTGGTATTTAATTTCACACTTATTATATCCCCAATTACCAAGGTATTTACTAGCAAGAAGAGAATAAGAGTTGGAGAAGTTACAGTAGTAGTTGGGTGGTCATAATTAGAACTGAGGGTAACATACAAGCTACTTTGTAGCATAAGATATTGAGTTGACAGAAGGTTATGGGAGAAGGTAAAGTGACTGAACAATTGTGTAATCTCAGACTGTTGTGAATAGTATATTTATGACTTTGTTGGCTGTATTTGTTATTTTTCCTAAATTCCTATGGGACTTCGAGTTCCACACTAATGATTGTCCTTCACTGCTCTGATTTTTGTTTTAGACTTACCTTCATGGTGTCCATATTTCTGTGGCATGTTCCGAGATGTATGTTGGCATCTTTTTTAACATTGATCGTGTATTCCAGTGATTGAAGATTATTTTGAATTTTGATGTAATGCCCCCATCCTTTTCTTGCGCATGCTAAAATCCCCCTACAGCAATTTGATATCTGCTTCGTACTAAACCTTTTTTAATTCTGGGACCCTTCATTTGTTGAATTTATTCTCACTATTTGTCACTTACAATGGTTACTTGATTTTTCTTGTATAGGAACTTGCGGTTCTTGGTGTGAAAAATGCCAATAGCAAAGTTGGACGGAAGCCTTCAAAGAAAGATAGAGATAATATCATTTCATTGGTACGTGGGCAGGAGAAAAAGAAAAAATCAGGTTCTGTTAATGTCCAAATAAGAAAGGATAGATTTCAAAAACCCCAGAAGGTTGAATCTATAGTAAAGGAAGAGGGTGAAATGTCTGACAACGAGGAAGTGTATGAGCAGTTCAAGGAGGTGAAATGGATGGAATGGTGTCAAGATGTAATGGTTGAAGAAATGAAAACTTTGAAACGTCTTCACAGGTTGCAGCAAACTAGTGCCAATCTTCCCAAGGAAAAGGTATGTCTTTTGGCTTCTTTCCTTGTAATTTGTCTTTTCTCTTTCATGGGTTACACTGTTTATATTCCCCCCTGCTCAGGTGCTTTCAAAAATACGCAACTATTTGCAACTTCTTGGGCGAAGGATAGATCAAATTGTGTTGGAACATGAAGAGGAACCCTATAAGCAAGATAGTAAGTTTTCATTCCACTTGGGAAGGTTTCTGCTTTGTTTATTTGTATGGAATTCTTTTGTTTTTGTTGTAGGGCTCTCAATTTCTTAAGAGGATATGTCAACATTTATTTTGGTTAATCACTTTCAGTATTCTCTAGTCTCTACTTCATATTGATTTATTTTGTTTGCTTATTTACAGGAATGACTGTGCGACTGTGGAAATATGTCTCCACTTTTTCCCATCTTTCAGGGGAAAGGCTTCATCAAATATATTCCAAACTTAGACAGGAGCAAGATGAGGCAGGGGTTGGCCCCTCTCACGGCAATGGGTCGGTATCTGTTTCATTTACCAGAAATGGAAATCCATTCCGTGTCCACATGGAGAGGCAAAGAGGATTAAAAAATATGAGTACCTATCAAATGCCAGAAGCAGTTGATAATAGTGGGAAATCTGAGGCATGGAAACGAAGAAGAAGAGCTGAAAGTGATAATCAATTCCAGGGTCAGCCGCCACCTCAAAGGACCGCAAGTAATGGACTCAGGATTACTGATCCTAACTCACTCGGGATCCTTGGTGCTGGGCCATCAGATAAACGCTTTGCTAATGAGAAACCTTATAGGACACAACCTGGTGGGTTTCCTTCAAGACAGGGCTTCTCCTCAGGTATAAAGTAACCAGCTTGGTGGGATTAGAGTGGCTGATTATAAGTGTTGGTGGACGGATTTCACTTCAGCTATTGTACATTCTGTGGAATTTTTTTCTTCCACCCATGGGAATAAGATCTTGCGGATCCCTTTTTGGTGTCTTTTGGCGGATATGAGAAATATCCCTGCACTGGGATTCACATCCTTGAACAAAATGGCTGAAGCCGAAAAGATCTATAATGCAAGATGAAAAGTTAGTCTTGCCAATTTTTTCCTTTTCCCTTTTGATTTCTTCCCCTTTCTTTGAAGATGACCAAGCAAAGTGACATGGCGAAAATCTTGAAAAGCGAAGAGTTTTACCCACTTGCTATAGACATACTTAGGAAAGTGTACATTGTCAATTCTGCAATTTAATTGGATTTTACTGCTCACTCCATAAAGTATGTTAGCTGATGTAGACAAAATTGTATTTGATTTTTTGTGGTAATTATAGCTATAATTTCCAAGATTTTGTAGCTCGTTCAACTGAGTTTCATTAGTGAATAGTGAATGGAAAGCGATTTCTCGGCTTCTTGCCCAAAGTTTCTTGCATTTGGATATTCATAGAATGTATGTACTTTATATTTTAATTACAACTTTTAATGCGTTTCCAGTGATGCATTCATTACAAGGATTCTAGTGATTCATGTATGGCTTCTGTTATTGCAGCCAGTTAGTTAACTGCAAGTTTGGGACTTTTTCTTCTTAAAGTTATTATTATTATGTTACTTTTTTCCTAGTCCTGCTTCTATATGAATGCTATTGAGCCTTCTTTAATATATTCTCCATTTTCCGTCCACTCTTCTGTTGGAAAATACAATTTTAAAGTGATTGAATTGAGTTTAGTTTAATTTGGTTAAATTTTAAGATTCAATGAGGTACACTTAAAATAGGTTGAATTTTTCGATTTTAATTGAGTTAGTTGCGGGTGAAGTAATACTAAAAGTTATAAAAGAGAAAAAGAAAGAGGGGAGAAGATGAAGGGAAAAGAGAAGTGTGGAGGAACACAGGAAGTGTAAAATAACTTCTAGAACTTAAAATCCTTTTATTTTCAAATTGATTTAAAATGGTTTGAAATTCATTTCACAACTATTGCAACTCCACTTTATTTAAACAAATTTTGTTTTCAAATTTAAATCGATAATGTTTCTTTCTACATTAAAATTCACTTTCCCTTAATTTTAAAAACAGTTCCTTAGTTGTTGCCGACATGGTGCCACGTTAGACGGTGTCATGTGTTTAGAACCCCCACAAGGTATGTGATATCTACGCTGTAGAAATCATCGCCCACCACCCAAAACCAGACACGTGTCCCAAGTATTCAAAATGTTGACCCTACGTTACACTTGGATTCATTCATATAATCAACCTTCTCTATTGACCAGCTCAGAACGCAACACGTGTACCCTCCTTTCAATTCCATGCACCACTCCACACCGGAGCTTCATGTGCCCACCTATTGCCGCCTACTATTTTTATTTTTTAACTCTTCTTTCTATAAATAAATGCCACAACATTCATTTTTTAAAGGATAATATTAGGGAGTTTTATTTTGATGATGTCAACACAACCACAAACAAACTTGTACCAGGTTGTAAGGCCCCACTTGTTTTTCAACCATTTTCACTACTATTAATTATTGGAGTTAACTTTTATTTAACTGAAAATACCTAAGCCTACACAAACCATTATTACTAAAACAATTTCATCACTTTCACAAGTTAACTAATGAAAAATCCCGTACAAAACTAAATGATAAATGTCAATTAATGTTTGTTGAAAACATTAAAAATGAGTATTTAAATTAAAGATTAAAGATTAAAAATGAATGCCTTTTACTACCTTAATTATTATTATATTAACATCTATTTTAAATAAAATTTTGGAAATAGGTAATATGGTTAAAAGACTTGAATTGACGGAGAATTGAAAGTGAGAGTTTGTAAGCATCATTGTCCGCAATAAATGCGTAAATAGAGAAAAGGGTTAAAAATAACAAGTGGGGTCCTCAAAGGTGGTGTAGGATAATAAGGTTGTGGTGGTTCACACTCTATCTTTTCCTGCTTTCCATGCCACAATCATGAAACAGGTAATGATGACGACCTGAGCAGCCGTGTTTTTCTCGTGTCTCATCCATGAAGAGAAGACGAAGACGAAGAAGAGATCCAAAATCTGAAGAAAGAAACGATTTTTCGTGATGGGTCTGTCCAAGGAGAATTTGAAAGGCCTCATACTGGCTTTGGTGTCAAGTGGGTTCATTGGGGCAAGTTTCATCATTAAGAAGCAAGGTCTCAGAAGAGCTGCAGCAGCTTCCGGTGTCAGGGCTGGTGAAGGAATTTCTCATTTTTTCTATGAGAATTATAATTTCTATTTGGAAGCTTGTATTTGGTTATGCATGATTTTGTTTTCTTTGTCATTTTGTAGGTGTTGGTGGGTATTATTATCTCTTGGAGCCACTCTGGTGGGTGGGAATGATCACAAGTAAGCTTTCAGTGTTGTTTTAATTTTGTTTAAATGCATTTACTTTTGTCAAATCTCTGTTTATTATTAGCGGGGGGATGCTAGAATCTAGATTTTCGTGTACCTTAATGGGTTTTGTCTTGTATTAATAATTGGTTTTGATTTTATCAATTAATAGTATGGAGTTAATTGGATTTTATTTTCAATAAATTTTTTGAATCTGGTAAGTTAGGATGAACTAATTCGTTTTACACTGTAAGGTGGAATCTGGATTTCATGTTTTAGATGCTTTATTATTAGCCATATCAGTTGTAGTAATGTTGGAAATTGATTAGGACATGCAAATTTTAGTTTACCATGGTCATTTTTTCTATATCAGATTAATTGCCATCAGATTATGGAGTCTAGATTTTCTCGTACCTTATTGGGTTTTGATTTTATCCATTCATTGTACGGAATTAATTGGATTTTATTTTTAATAAACTTTTAGAAGGATGAACTAATTCCATTTTGCATTGTATAGTGGAACCTGAATTTGATCTTCAGATGCTTTATTATTAGCTTGATGCAAATTTTTTCTTTGTCATGGTCATTTTTTATTTATCTGATTTCTTGCAGAATCTGTTTCTGTATGGTTTATTGTACAGTGATTGTAGGAGAGGTGGCAAACTTTGTTGCATATGCGTTTGCCCCAGCAGTTCTAGTTACCCCTCTTGGCGCATTAAGTATTATTGTGAGGTATTCCCTTTTGTTTTCTTGCTCAATTGGGAGTTAAGGCGATATTAGCCTCTAACATTGCAACATGGTTGCTTCTTCAATGATCTTTTCATGGTATTCTATAGTGCTGTGTTGGCTGACTTTATTCTGAAAGAGAAGCTACACAATCTTGGGATATTGGGCTGTGTAATGTGCATTGCTGGTAGTATCATTATTGTTATTCATGCTCCTAAGGAACAACCCATTAAGTCTGTTCTGGAAATATGGAATATGGCTACTCAACCAGGTTAGAATGCACTTTCTTTTCATAATAATGCATAGATATTCGTTGTAGT